>NC_057795.1:223979623-224252342 GCF_018294505.1 Triticum aestivum
TGTATGAATGGATCTAGTCAATTTGAGTGTTTTCCCTCTCTTGTGTTCTTCGTGTTCTTCGTGTTCTTGGGGATTTCCCCTCCAATTCGTGAAAGGTCTCCATCTAGGATTCCACCCTACAACATCTTGGTATCATGAGCCATGGTTTCTCATGATTGGAGCCCCCATCTTGTTCTCTAGCATAATTTTGTTGTGTTCTTACCCAATTTCGAAAATTCCCCACCAAAAATAGCCCCAAACATTTTTTGTGATTTGTTTGTTTGATGAGGTTTTGTTGGGTTTGATTGATGGAGTTGCTTGGTTTCAAGTGGATCTAGCATTCCCCCCATCCATCTCCACCTTTCCCTCCACGAAATCCACCAATTTCTCCCATTTTCTCGCAATTTTGCGCCCAAATCCGCGCCCCCGGGCACCCGGACCTCACACCGCGGGCACCCGTACCCCCCCTCGCGCATCCCTGCTGACTCACGGGTGCCCGCACCCCGAGCCCCGGGCACCCGCACCCCCGGGATGTTTGCCCCAGACCACTCCGGGCACCCGCACCTCCAAGTTTCAGCTAACCAACGAAAACCGTTTCGGCCATAACTTTTGCTCCCGAAGTCCGATTTTGACGTTCTTTAGCTCGTTGAGTAGCTATTGACATACCCCATCCATCTAGATAGGTTCCAACACCATTTGACTCCATCAAAAGTTTGGCATTTTGGCATCTTTGCATAGGCCATCCACCATATCATTCGCAAAACCACCATGGCTTTCCGCCATCGAACCCATTTTTGACCCTTATAGCATTTGTGGTTGCTTGAGAGGTGACTTGAGTCTCCTAAGGTGTTTAGGCTACTTGGGGACAGTTGCTTATCCATCACCCACCACCACCACTTCCACATTGCTAACTCCGGAACCACCAACGCATTTCGCTACCACCTTTTGACATTTTCCTTTGAGATTTTGAGTTTGTGGGTTTTCCGTTTCCTATGGTGTTTCGGCTAACTAGGAATGGTTCGACATTGACAACACCGCCGCTCACCTTCGACAAGGACTCGACATCGACCACTTCACCAATTTTACACCCTAACCGTAAGCAAGAACGGTAACCTCCATATCACCTTGGTATTGTGGTATCCCATCATTTTACATTCTTGCCATTACATTGTTAACCCCTTAGCCAATTTTGCATCACTTGCCTATCGAGACTAGCCATTTGAGTATTGTCGGCAATGTTACTTGTGCACATTAGTGATCCGTACCTAACATTGCATACATACCATATAATATTGGTATCATCTTGGCATCATATCATCCCTTGTGTCACAAGATTGTTCCCGCATATACACAATTGCTATCTTGGTTTGTGCATTCCGCATAAGTGGCCATATAAAAAAACAATAATCTTTTAAGCAAAAAGAGAGCAAATAAGCTTGTAAGCAAGAGCCATATCATCATACCAAATTGCACATAAGATTGTCATATCCGATCATCTTGGATCATCTTGAGAAGAACACCGGGAACATCATACACATCGCATACTTGGGATAGAAGGCTCATACATTTTGCATCTTATAGGTTGTGCACAAGTGTCGTATCCACCTATTGAGCAATCGTGCTAGCATCTCTCTTGAGTTGTGCAACACGAGCGTTTTCCGTGGAAACCCATTTTGTGCTCATTCCTTGGTTGCACGACCCCATTTATCTATCTGTGTGTGTGTTTCTGTGTGCCACATATTGCTATTGGTCTACTTGTTTCACTTGCGAATTTGCGAATATTTTCCAACATTATTGACTCTTGCTAACATTTTGCATCATATTTTTGTGCCACTATCCTCACCGAGCTCCACCATAAGCCTTACTTGTGTAGGTGTGAGAATTGACAAGATCCGATACCAATTGTGCTATTTCCTTGATTCATTATTGAGTGATCATTGATCCATCTTCAACATTGGAAAGGAACATTTGGTCTAGTTCTTTACTTTCTTCCACTCACATTTGCTCAAGTCTTGTGATGTATAGGCAAGGCATTTCATCTCCGATCTTCCATGACAACGACGGCGCGATCAACTAAATCAACAAAACGTCCACCTTCGGAGTACAACGAGCAATGCACGGTATTCAACAACTCGTCATCGACATTCACCAAAACAAAGCATGGAAAAGGGACTACATCGACACCAAGTTGGCCGAACAAATGGATCAAGTACGAGATATGGTGACCAACTACAAGTCTTCTTCCCCTTCGTCATCTTCAAGGCGGCGATGCTCAAGTGGTCAATCTTCAAAACGCCATTGACCTCAAGCACTACAAAACCAACAATATGAAGATGCTCGCGGTGCGTACACATACAAGTCCCAAAAATCTCTACATCAAGCTATGGACAAACTTCATGAGCACAAGAGAAGACCACGAGATGTGTACCAACAAGATGGAGCTACGACTACTACCACCACTTCGGCATCTTCGCTAAGTGTTCTCAAGGCATCTTTGCCTTTGGACTTACGACATCTTCGCCTACCTCCGACGAGTAAGCCTACATTAGCTTTCATCCACGACGTCGGTGATGAGATGATCGAGCATGGGATTTTCCCTTCGGTCATGGAGGAGAGCGATGATGTGCCATCTTTGGCCTTCATCCACGGCGACGGCTATGAGATGGTTGAGCATGGGATTTTCCCTTCGACCACGGCGACGTATGATGACTTGAGTGACTTGTGACACCGTATTGAGAGTGAGAGTGACTTTACCACTAGCCCCATATATGACGAGTCGCCCCAATTCCCATGTGAGGAGAGCCACCACCACCACCACTTGAGTGATTTGAGTGACTCCACCATATGTGACATTGAGTGCACCTACCTTGTGGGTTGAGTGAGCCACCACCCCATAGAGAGAGTGAGGTAGTTGATAGGGCATGTGAGGCCACTATGATTTCTAATGACTTAACCTCTACCTCTATTGTGTCTTCCCCTTTGGTGCTAGGTCCCATTTATGATGATGCGCCAATCCTCGACGATGTTGTCCTTACTTTGCACAAGACGATGGCCATGGTGGAATATGATGGACCCCCCACATGGTTCCATCAAGATGAAGATGATGACCACCATTTGGTCTTTGCCACCTCACCTACACCACTTGAGTGGAATGAACAAGGTAAAATAGGTGAAGGTGATGCTCTAGTCCCACTAGTGGACATTCTTGACATTTATTGCTTGCATGATGGTGATCCATATATTGTCATGCTTCATGCTATAGCTAGTGCGACTTCCCCATGCGATGATTTACCCATTTATGATGAGTTTGATGATTGCCATGTGGAGTCTATAAGTTGTGATGCCATGTTACATAGGATTTCTTGTGATAATTCTCTCAGTCACATCATGTTTGACAATCCACTTGACTTGTCATATGCTATGCATGAGATCAACAATATGTCGTATTTGCAATCTCATTCTAGTGACTATGCATATGCCATTAAAATTAACCCAATTTGCACATATGGCATAGATGACAAGCCCATGGTTATTGGCATTTGTTTTTCTTGTGATGATATTGATATGCTCCCTTTGCATCATTTATCTAATATGCCATGCCATGACCACCTAGCTTCGGAAATGCATTGTTTGCCATGTTGTCAATATTCTCCATATTATGCTTCCGTTATTGCTCATGAGGAGACCCCAATAGTTTCCTCATACCCATTAGGAGACTTTGCTACATCCCATTCTTTGCATAATTCCCTTGATTGTGTGCACCATATGCTCCCCATGAATGAAAATGATATTGTTGTGCCACACACTTGCTATTATTTGCGTACCAATCATGTTGACCACAATAACTATCATTGCATGATGGATGACACATTTCTCTACCACGCCTCAAATTTCTTTGAGCGATGCTTATCTTGTGCTAACACTCACATGCACATACACATCATGATGGATGACGTGTACATTTACCACACACACACTTTCTTTGGTTTGTGTCTCTTTTGTATAGGTACCCATGAATACATGTCAACCTCGCAATCCCAAGAGTCGACAAAATGAGCTCTAGAGAGCTATGATAACTTGGGATCCCATAGATTGCCTTTCCCACCGCTCTCTTCGTGCAAAGTCTGTGTGCATTTCTTCTACATGGCCCTTACTTGGCTATGGGTTATTGCACATCACATATTCTGTGCCCATCTTGCCATGTCACTTTGCATGATATACTCATCCCTATACCTTTGCCATGCATTTGTGACCCATGCTTTGCATTACACATGATTATTGATTCTAGTACTTGTATGTGTATTTGCAAGCTTGAGGACATATCACTTGTTATTGCCATGTTTGCTTTGTGTTCGTGCTTGCAATATGTCATGTGCATTGCCTATGCCAATTATTTTCTCACATGACATGATTGCCATAATTTCTTCTAGTATGTTGCATCTTCGCGCTACTAGCTTGCACGACTTGATTACTATGGTTGCTTGCCTTGTTGCATCACCCATGATTCATACTTGCTCACTTCATGTGGTTGATCACAACCATCTACATGCTTTGGACATGATTGTTATTGCTTCTTGTCATATATCTCCATGTGTTGCCTCTCTCATGCTAAATGATTTGCCATGTATTGCGTGCAACAATGCTTTTGGTCTTGATAATGAGATTGCCACCATAGCATTCTCAAATATATTTGGAGCTTTTGACATATTTCTTGTGAAGCATGCTTGTCTTACCTCTTTGCACCATATACCTAGTGTCGTGAATATAGCCATTGTTCCATCTTATTATTCATGCACTTGTGCTTCTAACGGTTATGTGCAAGAGAAGAGAACCATCATGATGGATGATGTGTTTATCTACCATGCACATATGTTCTTTGTTTTGTTGTGTGCATGTGTAGGATACTTGGATTTCGTCTCGACTTCCTCTTCACGTGAATTGACCATTCGAGATCTTGAGAGCAAACCACCTTCGATCACGACGCTTCTACATCGCACTTGCTTGTGTTTCGGCATTGTGAAGAATGCACAAGGACACGCCTTCAAGGTGACATCTTTCTTGAGCATGGATATTGAGGATCATACTAGTGTTGCTTGCACGATGAGACTTATTGGTCATCTTGGACCACTTGATTGCACACTTGTTAGATGTCTTGCTTTGACTTGCCATTTTCACACTTCCATCCATCATGATATATAAGGCTTGTGCATTGCATCCAATTCTTGGATTAGTTGCTCCTATCACATGTTTGGTTGCAACAATGTCATTCCTTCACATATGCCATGTCCCATTGATTGCTACATGCTTGCCTTTATTGCCTCACACATGATGAACAATTTCTCTTTATATTGTTTTGAGTGCCATTCGATTTTCACTACACCCTATGCACATTAGGCTTGGATTGTCTTGCACTTGACGCATGTGTTTAGACATATCATCTTATTTGGTGTTGTGAATGATTCTTATGCCTACCATCGACCATTTGTCGAGTGCTTTATGCATGTTTTCTATGATCTTGAGGTAGATGCTTATTCTCGTGAAACACATATTTGCATCGCTACCTCACATTTACATGCTTGTTTCCATGATGTCCTTGATTTGGCTCAATTTATGTGCTTACATGACATGTCACAATCCCTTGTCACACCATATGCTATGCTTGATGACGACACTTGTTTGGTGAATCACCTCTCGAATGCTTGGTTTTTCACTAATGCCAACCACATTTGTTTTTCCAAGTGCTTGCTATCTTTGCTCTGTTTGAAGGAATCACAAGACGGTGTGACATTGGAGAGTGACCATTTCGAGCTTGAACATGATAAGTGCTTGGTGTTCATCCACCTCTAGACGGCGACGCCTTTTCTTTCCCATGGTGATGAAGATCACGATCCGTGGAGGGATCTCTCCCAAGGGGGGGGGGGAGATGATGCGGAGCATCCCTTGACCATCCCCATGGACGTCACACCGCCACCACAAGCACGGAGAGGACCTACAACGAGAGCTCACGCACGCGCTGTCGAAATCAAGGTGAACTCTTTCCTCTTCGAGTTTCATTCAGATCCACACAAGAGTCGGATTCTACCTCAAATGGAAACTCTATGCAATCTTAGGTACCAAGAAGAAGTCCATGAAGAAGCTGGGAGGGAGACCCAAGCACCCATGAAGGAAGGGAAGGAAGAAGGACGCGAGAAGCACGAAGCCACGAGGCTCTAGGACACCCAGGTGCCTGGCCCTCCATGCCCCCGGGTGCCCGGTCCTTCGGCCACCGCCCAGGACCTGCCCGCTGTGCACCCCGGGTGCCCGACCCTTGGAGCCTCGGGCGCCTGGCCATGGCCTGGGTGGCGCCCCTGAGCAGCCCGGGTGCCTAGGCAGCTACCCCGGGTGGTCACCCCCACCCCCGGCTGGGAGCTGCACCACTGCCCCGGGTGTCCGGGCCATCAACCCCAGGTGCCCCCCTCCAGCCGGCTCCCCATCGCCCCGGGTACCCGGGCCATCACCCCCCACTGCCCGGTCCCTTATGTCACTTGGCCGCGGCCTCCCTGACCGGACCGAGTGCCCGCCCCCCTGGCATGTCTCCCTCCAGGTGCCCGGACCCCTTTACCCCGGGTGCCCGGACACGTCCGGTTTGTGCCTACGTGCACTACAAAAAAAAGAGACACATCCATGACATTTTGGGCCGAATGAAAAAAATTTATGTCATACTTATGACACTTCTATGACCATAATTGTGACAAAACCTGGTATCATCATAGATGTGTTGGGTTCCTACTTCTATGACAAAAAATCATGACAGAAAATGGGCTTTTCGTCCTGGGCGGGCCGGAGACGCATCTGCATGACATTCTTTGGGTCGTCCATGACAGAAAAAACCATGGTAGAAGCGAGGGCGAGGAAAATTTCAGGGAGTTCCCGGTTACGGTGGGCGGTCCGGGGCCGAGCGATGCGTGTTTCTCTCGTAAACGTACACGCGTGTGTGCGAGGCGTTGGCTCTAACTGAACCCGAGCGAGGCGTTGGCTCTAACTAAACCCGAGCAATTGCACTACAGGCTATGCGTTACTGAAACCGAGCGATCGATCGATGGCTGTTAACTGAACCCGATCGAGCGATTCCTTCGCTGCTGCTGCTAACTAAAGCCGATCGATGTTGCCTCTGGGATGAACAGTGAGTGTTGTAGGGGGGTGGATGAGCATTGAGCGGTGGCGTTGCCTCTAGATGAACAGGACCCCGATTGATCGAGCCGGTTGGGGCTAGATGAACAGGACCCCATGGAGGGCTGGATGAATAGGACGACCCCGTGGAGGGCTGGATGAACAGTAGACGGTGGAGGGGTGGTTGAACAGTAGCCGGTGGAGTAGCGCGCGGTGGAGGCTGGATGAACCGGAGCCCATGGAGGCCGGAGGAGGTCGACGGTAGCCCGTGGAAGCTGGAGGAGGTCGACGGTGGAGATGAACAGTATCCCGTGGAGTCCCGTTTTGCGGTACGCCACACCCCTCCCGATGAACAGGACACCCGTTTCGACCGTAGCGCTCCAACACAAGTTCGTTTCGTCCGTTTTGCGGTATGCCACACCCCTCCCGATCAACAGGACCCCCGTTTCGACAGTAGGAGGTCCGTTTCCTCCATTTTGCGGTACGCCAGACCCCTCCCGATGGACAGGATCCCGTTTCAAACGTGGTCGGTCGAACACAAGGCCGTTTCCTCTGTTCTGCGGTACGCCAGGCCTCGTTTCCATTGCCTGTTCCTTCCAAGCCATCCCGATGAACACTAAGACGCATTCCGTTCCTACCCAGCCGGTTGGCTCCCCATGAACACGACGACGACACTATTTCTCCGTTCCGACCCAACCATGTACACGAGCCCTGGCCGTACGTATGCGTGAGTAGGCGTTCGAGATCCTGCCTGTATATACACATACGTGGCCGTATTTTCTTTCTTGCACACGAGCCGCTGTATGTACATGTACATGCTACGTGCGCGCCTCTACTACGACACGTGCACGCCTCTACATGGACCAGTATATATGTACGTACACGTTCGCGACCAGAATGACAATGCTACGTATGCTTCGACCAGGTGGGTCTCCACTATTAGGCACTTCCTTGCGTGCGAAGATGTAGCTGGTGGGTCCCAGCAGTCAGGGGGTGAATTGTTTTTTTTCGGACGCACTTCCTTGCATGCGAAGATGTAGCTGGTGGGTCCCAGCAGTCAGGGGGGCGAATCATTTTTTTTTCCCGGACACACTTCCTTGCGTGCGAAGATGTAGACGGTGGGTCCCAGCAGTCAGGGGGAAACGTTTTTTCGTGAAATACGATGGCCCGTCTGGTGGGTCCCTGCTGTCAGGTGGAGGTATCATTATTTTCCGCGTAATAAGGAGGCACTCCTTGCTGCGGCCGTGGACCCAGCTGTCAGCCACTCCACGTACAGTCCACGTCCGATGGAAGTCGTTCCTTGACAACGTTGACCATGCCGTGCCGAGAGCACCAGGGCGGTGGACGACGGCGAGGCCTAGGAAGGGGACGACGCGGAGTCGGGGATGACGCGGCAGTGGATGCCCGCGCGGAGAGGAGTACGAGGGTTCACTGGTTCGGCTGTGGTGTGAGGCTACCGTCGCCGCAAGGCCTGGCCGGCATTGGGAATTGTAGGGGGCAGTGAGGCCTCCGCGGCAGCATAGCCGGCCACGGGAGGCAGGAGCACGCGGCACGACCGGCGCTGGTTTGGGCGGCTGGAGCAAGAAGACCAGAGGTTGAAGAAGCACTACGCCCGTTGGATGGACATCGTACGGTCACTGGAGCTAGAATCGTTCATATTGACTAAGTTGACAAAGCCCTCACTCCCCGTCAACTTAGTTGGCCCAGAAGTCATCCTCCCACTATGGTGGGCCCCAGCTAGCAGGGGGGTATTCATTTTTTTGTGCGTAATAAAGAGGCACTTTCTTCCGTGCGAAGATATAGCTGGTGGCTCCAACATGTCAGCGGGGGGAACATTTTTTTCACGAAATACAGAGGCCCTTCCGGTGGGTCCCAACTGCCAGGTGGAGGAATCATTATTTTGCGCGTAATAAGAAGGCATCTTCTTGTGTGCGGCCATGGACCCAGCTGTCAGCCTCTCCACGTACAGTCCACGTCCGATGGATGTCGTTCGTTGCCCACGTTGACCAGGCCGCGCCGAGAGCACCATGGTGGTGGACGACGGTGAGGCCTAGGAAGGGAACGACACGGAGCCGGGGAAGACTCAGCAATGGTTGCCCATGCGGTGGGGAGTACGAGGGTTTACTGGTTCGGCTGCCATCGTTGGAAAATAACAGGAGGTGTGGATGCGTAGAGGAATGGCCTGGCCAGCAATGAAGTAGGGTGGGGCGGTGCGGCCTATGCGGCAGCACAACCGGCCACGGGAGGCGGGAGCAGGCAGTCCCACCGGAGCTGGTTTGGGCGGCTGGAGCAAGAAGATCAGATATTGAAGAAGCAGCACTGCCGTTGGATTAACATCCAACGGTCACTGCTGCTAGAATCGTTTGTGGACTAAGTTGACAAAGCCAAAGTACACGTCAACCTAGTAGACCCACAAGTCAGCCTCCAAATCTGTCCCAAATAGCATACAACCCGAAATTTCTAGCCAGATTCAAATTAATTTTAAATCTAAATATACCTTAATTTAAATTCAATGAAATTTTACCCGCACAAAAACAATGAAATTTAAAATATCAAAATCCGAAAGAAAACAATATTTTGGAACTAATTACCTGTTTGCTGTATTTTTTAATTTTACAGCCCATTTATTATTACTTATAGCCCATTTCTTATTACTTATAGCCCATTTTCTGTGCACAATACATCCATCCTCGTCTTGCAAGATTTCCGGCCCAGCAGGGCGTAGAAAAGCAAGTAGGCCTACATTGGTTATTCTGCAAAAAACAAAATAGTTGGCTAGCCATTTTCAGAATGGAAAAAAACAAATTGGGCTGGTCATGTGCTAAAGATATGAAATAAAAGCCTGGGCTAGACGGGCCACGGGTCCCGCACAACCCAGTTGATACCCTTCTCTGTCCGAAAAAAACAAAATTACTGTGCGCGCTGCTGGGTCCCTACTGTCATCCTCAACATGTACAATCATATCCTTATTCCTCTCAGTTGTTGACCATGTTGACAACACCGAAGGGCGGAACCATGGTGACCGAACCAAGGCGGAGGACGATGGTGAGGCCTTGGACGGGAACAAACAGGAGCCGGGGAAGATGCACAGAGTTTTAGCGTGCGATGTGGCCACGATTCGTGCGCGGCAGCACAGCCAGCCGTGGGAGGCGAGAGTAGGTGGTCCCGCCGGCGCTGGTTTGGCTTTCGCAGCTCGAGGAAGAAGAGACTGAAGAAACATGACAGACGTTGAATGTCAAACCAACATTCAAGGTTGGCACAATTGTTTGTTGACTAAGCTGACACCAAGTAGCATACTTTTTATATACAGTATATAGGAAGAAAAGAAAAACTGGGCTCATTGGCCTGATAACATTCCCGAAACTGCGTCCGTTTGATCTTGTGTGGCAACTAAAACTTTGAGGAAAATGCGTTCGTCTGCCGTCCTCCTCACAGGGAACGTTCGCCACATAAGTGACTAGCACCCTTGGTTTTCAATCGAGAGGTCTTGGGTTCGAGTCCCAAGAACTCTCAATTTTGTCCTCCTTCCTTCCTCGCAAAAAAAGGGAAAGAAAATCAAAGACTTGGGAAGGCGTATAGAACAAGCTAGTGTACCAGTAAAGAGACATTGCCGAGTCTTAGAAAAAAGAGAGACGTGCTCCCGTAGCTGGTTCGAATCCAAACCTAGACTATGACTATATATGGTGCTATGCTACTCTACAAGTAATGAAACTGACATATCAAACATTTGCTTCTCCTCTTCTCTACTTACTCTGCCTAGCATCAGAAGCTCTGGCCGCGGCAACCATGTCCGCTAACTGCTCGTCCACCTGCTCTTCAGCAGGCAACAACCAGATATGCACCAAGTCGCCGCCCGTACCATCACCTGTGGGTCTCATCACACCCCTGCCGGCACACGCAGCGCAACCGATTGCTCATCGCAACACGCTGCCGTTGGTGTGGTGCCACTGCTACAAATCACGCAGAGTCATCCGTCGCGTCTCAACTACAATCCTCAACCCTGGCCAAGTCTTCTACCAATGCCTGAATCATGGGGTAATAATATGTTTAAGTGTTGTTCTGCTGCTTTCAGTTGCTGGTTTTTTTAATAGTTTCGTTGATGATCTTCCAATTTGATTCGTGCAGAAAAGGGAAGATTCATGTGAATTGTATTTATGGGAAGTTGCTGATATGGGGGAATGCAACTACTCTGACTATTTGGTTAGCCGAGGAATCCCAATACCAACAGGTTGGGGTGTTGGACAAGTAACTGAAGGAACGGCAGAAGAGGAAGATGCAGAGCAGAAGGTTAAAGATGTAGTTCCTCTAATCATGGCCAAGCAACAACTGCTGAACGGCCTTGACAGCAATGAGGAGATGAAAGAGCTTGTGAAGATAATGGGCAAAATCGACGTGCTCTGTAGGATGATTGTCTCTTTATTTGCAGTGTATGTAGCACTCATGATGTATTCAGTGGCTATGACATGAGCACTTTGCTGAAACTAGTAATGAATGAAACTTGTGTAGTAGGCTGGGCGAAGTGTTGTGAACATCTAATAATTTCTATTAAAGGAAATCAGGGGGTATCCCCTTTTTCTCATAACTAAATAAATTGCAAAGGCCCTGTCGGGTCAGCTTTGTTCTCATTCGAAGACATCGAGCAAATTGCAGTCCAACAGCAAACTATGTCATCAAATTCAAGTTTCACAGCCAAATATGAGTACAACTAAACAACAATGTCATCATGTTTTAGTTGTCATACAATCACCAAATACAAATCAGCATACATAACAAGTGATGTTCTCATAGCAAAATACTAAACAACATGTTCATCAGGTTTTAGTTGTCATAGCAAACACAATTTCACATAGTAGATAAAAAATGTCTTCTGATAGGCAAATACGACAAAAGCAATGTAATCATGATCCGCAGCAGCAGCGTCAACATCTTCGCCATGTGTATCAGTCTGAATCGTAATTCCGCATGGTGTCATCTTCTTCGTCGTCCTCAATGTCCTCGAATGTTGGCTTCTTCTTGATCAACTCTTGTATGTCCACAGCATGACAGGCAATATTTTCGCCGGCGTCATTGACGTGATGGTTCTCAAAGATATTAGGAACATCTGTGTTATATTGTACATTAGGAGCAGTGTAAGCATCATCTTGTTGTGCAACTTCATTAAACGAATTCCTCTGCTCAAACCTTTGCAATACTCTCTAGTCATTGCTACGTGCAAATGTGTCTTCCAAGAAAAATATCTATGTTGCTTGATTTGCCAAAATAAAAGGCTCATTGGTCTGGTACGCCGCCTTGACATTGATGGATTTGAAATAATCATCAGCTCTGGATTTTGCGATCCTGGAAAACAGGTTATACCAACGACAGCACAACAGAACCACACACATATGATACTCGAAACTGGAGATATACTGCAACCGAACAATGTCTGTTATGTTAGCATACATTTCAGTTGTCTCTTTGTCATACGTATCCGTGCTCAAGATGGCACTGTTTTGTGTCTTCCTGCCTTCGTCTCGTGCAAGGGTGTTGTAGCGCACATCTCCAACAACGAAAGATTCATAATGTCTTACCCGAGTATCAGGACCCATTGCTAGTGAGTAAAGGGCATCATCAACTGCCTGCCCATCCTCCCGTATCTTCTTAACCTATGGTTAGAAAATAGACAAGCTGGTCATCTTATGTACTCAATATACTAAAAAACTGACAGTGCAATTCAAAAGCCTACATGGCTCTTGAACCATTTCGCAAATCCTGCCATAACCAGTTTATCAATGATTCTTGGATTTTGCGGTAGTAACTCCTTTTTGTAGATGCTGCACAACATAGTGATCACGTCAAACATCTAAATATATAAGAATGTGCTGCAAGTTTAGTAGATTACGATGTATAAGCTGCAGTACTGCACTTACTTGTAATAAGGTAGTATCTCAAGACAGTTGTTCAACACATACCAAACCATTTTGTCCAAATGTTTAGGTTTGTCCTCTTGTCTACTCTTCCATGTAACTCGAACAGAATAATCGAAAACATTGAGCCCGTGATTGTCTTCACCCACCTCTTTGCTAAGCTGATCAGCTGTTTCAATGTATTTTGAGCAGAATGTCAACGCTTCTGTAGCAGTGTAGGCCTCTGCAATGGAACCCTCAGGTCTAGCTCTGCTCCTAACATAGCCCTTAAAAGTGCCTAGCCGCCTTTCAATAGGGTACATCCAGCCATATCATACTGGACCTCTAAGTAGTGCCTCATCATGTAGATGAACAGCCAAATGCACCATCACATCAAAGAAGGCTGGAGGATATATCTTCTCAAGGTCGCATAGGATAGTTGGTATCTTGTCTCTAAGACGCTCCAAAGCATCTATCCTAATATTTCTACTGCAGAGTTCCCCAAAGAATTGTCCCAACTATGCAACTGCTCTGTATAAGTCAGGGCGGCCCAATCCTCTAAGGATAACAGGTAAAACCCTTTGAAGTAGGACATGGCAGTCATGAGTTTTCAACCATTGTACCTTGTTTCCATCTGCACTGACTCTCCTTTCAGGGTTGGAAGCAAATCCATGTGGGAATCTCACACGTGACAGGACCTCGCATAATTCTTTTCTTTTTACCTTTTCCAAGACGTACATAGCTGGTGCCATATCCCATGGTTTACCTTCATCTTGCACCTGCAAATCCTTTCTGATACCCAGGTGTGTCAAATCAATCCTAGATTTTAGGGTATCTTTCGTCTTGCCTTCAATATTAAGAAGTGTGTCGATAATGCTGTCACATATATTTTTCTCGATGTGCATCACATCAAGATTATGCCGTAGATCCAAATCTTTCCAATACTCCAAGTCCCACAAAGTGGACCTATGGGTAAACAATAATCTCTCTTCTGCCCTACCATGCTTCCTTTTCCCGCTACCATTACCAGGATGGTTTCCTGGTGTAATATGCCTGACCTTATCTAATTCCACTTGCAACTCATCAGCGGTGAGCCTCTTTGGCGCATCACGGTTTTCATGCTTTGCATTGAACACATGTCTTCGGTATTTTCTAGGATGCGGCTTGTCCTTGGCAAGGAAACAGCGGTGTCTAATGTAACAAATCTTCCTAAGTATTGCGTATGACAGCGGATTCCTGTCATAGCGAACACATGCATTGTAACCATGTGTCGTTTGCCCTGACATAGTGCCCAAAGCCGGATAATCATGGATGCACCAAATTATAATAGCATGCAGAAAGAAATCAGCTGGTGGGCTGCCATATAGGTCTCGAGTGAGAACACCCCTCCATAGCTGTTGAAGTTCTCACAAGAGGCTCCATGAACAAATCAAAATCCTTTCCAGGACTTTTTGGACCTGGGATGAGCAAGGCCATCATGTAGTTTGATTCTTTGGTGCAGACATTTGGAGGCATGTTGTAAGGGATAACAAGCACTGGCCACATGCTATATGTGGCGCTCTGGTGGCCAAATGGGTTAAATCCATCTGAAGCTAAGCCAAGTCTAATGTTTCTCGGGTCAGCAACAAACTTTTTGTGTTTATCATTGAAGCTTTTCCACTCATTACCATGAGATGGATGGCTCATTACATCCTGATCTCTGGACTCCTAGTTCCTAGAATGCCACAGTACATTCTCTCTTGTTTCAGCATCATGAAACAACCTCTGCAATCTTGGTGTAATTGGAAAATGTTTCAGAACATTATGAGGAATCCTCTTCACAGCATCGCCATCTTTGCATCTTGATTATTTGCATTTCGAGCATTCACTTAAGTTGGCATAATCCTTCCAGAATAGAACACAATTATTCTTACAAACATGGATCATATCATATCCAATTCCAACTGCATGAAGGAAATTCTTCATTTTACTGTAGGTGTGTGGTAGCTCAGACGCATCTGGGAAAGATTTGCGGAAAGCAGCTAACATCGCATCGAATGATTTGTTGTTCATCCACTCTGATGTCTTCACTTGAAGAAAGGTGACCATAGTTGAGAATACTGACAGCTTATTTCCTGGGGTGACAGCCATGTTGCATTGTTCCAAAATGCGGGCCCACCGTTTTCCTTCTGCAGGTGAAAGTTCACAGAATGCACAAGCTTTTCATACCATTGTTTCAATGTTGGTCAAACTCACTGGCTCGGCCACCACCACCTCCTCCTCCTCTTCCACCTGAGCATCAGGCAGATCAAGATGGTGATCTGCTGCTTCCACGTAGTCAATAACATTGACGTTCGAAGTTTCACCATGATGAACCCACCTAGTATATGTGACCGACATCCCATACAGGTGTAGATGATTTTTCACAGTTTACTGGGGTCTTGTAACTAAATTCATACAACTGCTACATGGGCAGAGCACATCTGATTTCGGACCACCCTACTCAGCTCTGATAAAGTTCATGAAGTTTTCAACCCCCTCTACATATGCAGCGGAGAATCTTCGAGAAGAAGTTATCCAGGTCCTGTCCATTTGTTAGACATACAAATTAGTTCTTCTACTAGATATTACAGGAAAAACATATATGCTTTTTTATGAAGTCCAGAAAAAAATACCTAGGTCGATGTCTAAAGCTATGGAAAGATATTTGGACGAGCAGATCTAAGTAACGAAATATATGTAAAGCTAATTCAGCAAACAGATTTGAGTGCTAAATTATGGCAGGTTGTTTCAGCAGTCAATGAGGCTGAGCACACAGCCATCAAACTATCGAAGGCCATCGCAGCAACAAAGATCGAGTATAAAATGGTGTAGAGCTATTTCACCTAACATATTGGCTACTAGACCATGGCAATCTACGTCACAATAAATATATGGCAGGATATTTTAGCAACTAATCGGCCTTGGCATGCCATCTGAACTAAGAAGATTGAGAGCAGAACAGGGCAAGGAAGCTTCTTAAGCAGAGCATATTGACTGTAAACTACTTCGGCAAACAGTGAAATTAACAGCGTCTATTAGCTAACATTCAGCGCTACACCGACATGAATGGGGCCTCAATCTAGAATGCGCGTACCGTGGGAGAAGATTACCGTTGTGTGTCTCCACACAAACGTCGCCAAAGGTGGCGGCGCTGACCGCCGTGCGCCTCCACAAGAACGTAGCCAGCGGCGCGGCTAGAGGACGGCAGTCTACGAGAGCCTAATGTGGAAGCGAGAGGATCGCCGTGTGTCCCCTCGATGAACTGTGGCGCCAACATATTGGCGCGGCAGGGAGGGCGGCTTTGGCGGAGCGAATGGAGTGGAGGGGGACGGGTGGAGGGGGGTTTGGGGAATATTATTGGCTAGTTGGCCGAAGGGTGGTTGAATCGGATTTGGGGAGAATTTTTGGGTGGGGGGAGGAGGATTTTCGCGTGGTGGGCGAGGGGAGTTTGGCGCATGGTCGGTTTTTCCAAGTGCAGTCCCACGTGTCAGTGAAGAGGCAAGCCGAAGCGCATTCCATTTGCGTGAGCCGTGTGCAGGACCGAATGTGTGTGGGGTGCAATGCGACCGCGACAGGAGTGTTGTGAGTGTACAGCCTTTTTTCCTTTTAAACTAGGTGCTTTGCCCCCTCAAAAAAAATTGTTGCTTCGCGTGATCCATCGATACTACTACTAGTAATCCGGTAATCCCGACTAAAATGGCGTGGCCGGGTCTTTTCCCGCGCGATATGCGGGGAGGTTGGCTTAGTTGGGTTTTTTAGGACGAGTAATGCTACACCTACATAATCCCAGTTACGTAATTCACGTAATGTGAAACATGTGAGCTGTTGATTGTAGATTGGGGGGAGGGAGGGGCCCACCACCATGAAAATCAGGGGAGGAGAGAGAGGCAATTTACGTTAACCCTTTCGTAGGTTCCCGTAGATGTAGAAAGATGTGAAATGTGTGAATGTGTAGTGGACGTACTATTGGAGTGCCTAAGATAAATTGTGTATGTAAAGACCCTATGTGTTTATTTTACTTCGCATGTTAGATTTGTCTTGGTTCAATAAAAAGCAGAGTTTGTGATGATGGTGTGCCTATCATCCTGCAATATAGGCCGTCCGATCTATATCTAACGGATAGGAAGGAAACTATGACAATTTACCCGCACTCCTATCCACATTTGCAGATAAGGCTTTCCCTCGTTCATCCTTTTCTCCCACAAGATCTTGATCTTCCGTGTAACACACGGGCATCTTGCTAGTACTCCTACAATATACTATATTATTGTGAAAGTTCATATACACCGGCCAAGATTAATGCAAACACGGCAGATTTTCATTACATTTCGAACTTCTATAGGATAGAAAAATAAAAGAAACCCAACCCTAAACCTATTCTACGACGGCGACCGACATCCTCCATCTGCGATCTCTATGTACGGGGGCGGGGCTCAAGACCCGTGAAGTGAAGGTGCGGTCTCCGGTGAGGAAGAGTAGAACACTGGATACAGACCGGCCAGTTGGCATACCATGCCCTGCCGCCTCCCATGCCCTACTCATCCTCGGAGGAGTCCCCGACCTCGGTGGTGCTGGACGTTGGACGGCGGCAAGTAGGACGTGTGGCTGATGGTGCTCCCGTCGTCGGCTGCCAGCGTGGCCATCGCTTTTGCGGCTGCGTCCGCGTCCGGCTAAGCCGCTATTGCCTCGCGAGAGGTGACTTGAGTGAGGGCGGTGACCTCAAGCTTCATCCCCGAAGACAAGCTCTCCCACAGAGCGTTCGCACTTGCGGTCATGGCGGATGTGGTGCCAGGTAGGAGGACGATGCGCTATGGTGTGGAGGTTAGCTGGGCGTTGCCGCTTTAAGTAGCGCATTCCGGTGGCCAAGCGTCCGGGTGCGTCATTAAGTCATCGGAGTTGGTTCCTCGGGCACCGAGCCTCTTAACGATGACATACAAACGGACGACATGAATGCGGTCAGCTGGCACCGGCTGGGAACGCACCGCGCGACGATGCAAGGGACGAGGGTTTTGGTGTGCCCGGGTAACCAGTTGCGGTCGTGGCAACAATGGAGATGCCCTTTGCTCACATGCGATCCCTGCATGTCATTGAAAAAGAAAGACGACCCGGCATGGTCTCAGGTCTCGAGGATGCAGTTGGCCGCGCTACACCACTCCGTGGACGCATCGCGGCGCCCCGTGCATCCGCGATGAGCCAGGTGTTGGGATGTGTTTGGATTGTGGCCAAAGTGCACCTTACCAAAATTTTGGTCATGACCCAAAGATTGGTCTTTGTTTGGATGGTTGCCATTTTTTTGGCATGCCAATGAACTCTAGCCAACTCTAGTTCATTTTTCTTGCCAATGTCGGCCAAATCATGGGCAACCAATACCTCAACCAAAATTTTTGCTACCCAATGCTTTGATGGGGCAACCTTGGGCACAAACCAAACATACTATTGGTCGTGCCACAGCACTAACGCCACCCTCGGCACACTGAAACCGATCGTGTCTAGCGACGATATGAGCGTGTCGCTCACCACGGTCTCCATGTCCAGAGGCGGTGTTGGAGCTGCGCCATGTTGTTTGCCCCAACGACCCACATGAACGGTTGTCGGTGGTGAGGAGGTCGTGGGCCAGCTCCTCCATTGGACTAGTCTGCACTATGTTATCCCGACGGGTGTGCCCCACATGTCGGTTTCCCTATTTTCCCGGCCATATTCGAGAGTCACTTCTCCGCTTGCACATTAGGCCTTTCACTATGTAGGCCAAGCGAGACAACTTATTGTTTATTTGAGCCGTTCAAGTATAATCATGTGGCATTTGCTTATTTCTCATTCCTCTCCAACCCTCTTCTCCATCGATCATGTCGCCCCCTGGTCGAGTCCATCCTCCCGCATGCCTCATTTGAACATTGCATCGAGTATCATTTGCATGTACCCACCCTAGTCCTCTTTCAATCGATCTCCAGACCCCGAGATGAAATCGAGAGAGAACGAGTGGGGGCACGTGATACCTAAGGCGGATTCAAAATTTTGAACCGGTGATCATAGCATCCGCAAATCATATATAAAGGGTATTCAATGTTCGTTTCATTTTTGAACGTACAATATACTCCCTCCTATCCTTTCTAGTTTACATATAAGTTTTATGTGTAGTCAAAGTATATCTACTTTGATCAAAAAGGTATCAACATTCAACAACACCCAATCAATATTGTTAGATTCGTACGTATACTCGAGATGGTTTCCAATTTGTTTTCAACCACGTGAATGTGCTTGTTCTTGCGCATGCTCTTCCTACTAGAATTTCGCCACTTATAGCCAGTCCAATAGTAACTTTTTTATGCTCTGTGTGCAATAGTACACATGGAGTACTGACAACATCTGTACTCCCTCCTTCCATTTATATAGGGCCTATGTGGAGGGGACAGATGTGAAAAAGTAAGGGGAGTGAGCTCTCATGCAAGAGCCTTAGCTATATACGCATTCCTAGTTAAATAGTACAATAAATACGAAGAAAGAGATAGAGAGGAGATGGAAAAAAGTACTAATACAATAGCCAACCTTATATATTTTTTTGCGGGAAATAGCCAACCTTATAGCCCATACTACCATATGAGTGCATATAATAGATGATGGCTATAGATGACATGGCAGTCCCTCATAGCCATCGACTGGCTATATTATTAACCATGCTCTAATGCGTTTTCAAAACCGCATTTGACTATTGACAAGATTAATAGTACATGAGATGTATAATGTGAAAATTATATCATTGGAAACTCCTTTCACATACGAATTTGATCGTATGCTTTGTGTAAGTTGCATGTCATATATTATTACTCTAACATTTGGTCAAAGTTAGCCTCGAAAAATGCATTAGGCCTTGTATAGTAAATGGAAGGAGGGAATAGTAGTAGAAGTGGATCCTTTGACGTAGGTATCCCTGCCTTACCCTTCCTTTCGGTCACTTACTGGCGGACCCCATGCTTGTTAGGCCCCGCATGTCAGTTATTCAATGGGTTCGGCCACATAAGGGGATCCTCATCCGTAGTATACTCCCTTTGTTTTTATTTACTCCGCATAAAACGGTGGGAGTGGTAGTATAATAAATGACGCGGGCGGGGGAGGGGGAGGGATGTCGGTTTGCTCTCAACTGCGGTCCCACAAGCGAGCGAAAATGCAAGACAAAGCAAATTCCATTCGGTGAGCGATGTGGAGGGTCCAGTTTGCCGGGCTGCAACGTGAACCGGACAAGAGCGATGTACAGTCAAAACCGATTGACCGGTCGTCACCAGAACCACTATTCACACCAGAACCTTCGCTGCTCGGCCTACGCCAGCCACTACCCTAAAACAACACCTAATCTCCAGCCGATTCCCCCACCTTTCAATCCCCTAGCCCGCATCAAGCGTCCCCTAGTTTGCCGAAAAGCCATGGTGCGCCGCAAGATCACTTACTACAAGATTCTGACGCCAGAGCGCCATGCAGAAATCGCGGCGGCGGTCGGCACCACAGACCTCCATTCCAAAGCTCGCTTTGCGGCGGGCCAATCCCCGAGTTCTCTGGAGCCAAGCTACAAGGAGGAGGAAGCCGATCCAATGTTCATGGCAGAGGTTGCGGCGCAGAAGGCCCCAATGGGTATGAGACGATGGACGTCGACTTCGTGTCGGCGTCCGAGTCCCCCATGGTGCAGGCGGACCAGCGGTTCAACATGGCGATACTAAAGGAGGACCGGGAGGCAGAGGCTCAACTGGATGCGGAGCGCGCGCATGCCGCTGCCATCGAGGCTCTCCTGCAGGCGGCACCGGATGTCGTGAATGTGGACCGAGCGGCGGATGCTCAACTTGAGGTGGAGCGCGCGGATGCCACTGCCATCGAGGCCCTCCTGCAGGCGGAACCGGACGTCCTGGACTTGAACCGGGCGGCAGAGGCTCGACTCGACGTAGAGCGCGCGGATGCCGCTCTCATCGATGCCCTCTTACAGGCGGAACCAGACGTCCTGGACTTGAACCGGGAGGCGGAGGCTTGACTCAACGCGGAGCGCGTGGATGCCGCTGCCATCAAGGCCCTCCTGCGGGCGGAACCGGACGTCCTCGACTTGAGCCGGGCTGTGCTCTCATCCGTGCAGAGCGCCCGCACGCTCAGAGTGAACGATTAGCTGGAGACCGATCACAACCACAGCGCGGAGACACAGGTCAACAGCTACGGCTGGTTCGCGCCGGCAGCCAAAGACGACGAGGCCGTCTCTTTCCGCGAGCAGAGATAGTTTTTCTTTATGTTGTTCTTTTTATGGATCTTTTGCTGTGTAAAAACATATATTTGTTATGCAAGTCGCCTGCCTTGGGTCAGTCTACCATTTCAGGCGGTTGGATGAATATCCTACGTCTCCTAACCCTTCTTTCCTTCTTCCTCACCTCTTCTTCTTCCCCAATAGACCACCTCACGGGCCGTACAGATACTCCCCAACATGCGGTTGGATAAACATACTCTATGAACGAAAATTATGTGTCAGGGATAGGATGGCTGAGTTTGGTTTGTTCACACGCGACAGCACGTGTCAGTGGTGGTGCATTCCCTTGGTTGGGTTTGCAGCATGTAGGAGGGACTGTGTGAGGGTGCGGTGCGACCGCGGTGTGCAGGAGCGACCGTGTGACGGTGTGGTGCGACCGCGACAGCCACGCGCAAGTGTACCTCCTTCTCATTTTGAAAACTTTAGGCAAGCTTGGCAAAAATGCGTGGCGAAGTTTGGCAATGCAAGGCCTAGACCCAAACAGGATATGTACGTACGTACTAGGAGTACTAGTGTTAAAAAAGAAAGGCGGGGTTTTCCTTCGCGGGATTTAATCGATACAAATCCTCGTTTCACATGTCAATTAATGCGTATTTTTTCTCCAAACACCGAAGAGCTAACCATCTCACTCCTCATCACTTGATTAATGCAGCGCCATGCAAACCAACCTTCTCACTTCCGCATGCATGCAGGGGATATTAATGTCCTTGGTTGCTAGTACGAGGCAAACCCCATCAATTTTGCCTCGATTAGTGTTAGTGGACTTTTGAAAATTGTAATTTTGATATACCGGCCTTGTGTACAAAAAAATGGAGGTAGTAACTACATTTTACTTCCATCCCCATTGCGGTGACGTTAACGATATCTTTTTTTTGTGCTTTGGCGAAGTGCGTTTGACGGAGAACACCATTGAGGGAGACCACGGTAAGTCGTTCGCAAGTGCCGCCTGCAAGCCGAGACAACCGCCTTATTTGCATCCTGGAAGTCCGTTGAACCAAAGGAATAGTACTACCAGGAGTACACAATAGTGTCATCCGTCCATCTTAGTGCGGTGAGATGGTTTCTCGAAGACAACAATGGAGAAGCGGAGTCAGCGAAGAGTGAAATGATGGTTGCTTCGTCCGTGATTTTGTGATTTGACGCCTCACTGCTTTGTGATTTGTGGTAGAAGGGACAGGGGAGCAGACTATGTGCTCTATACTATATTACATGTGTGCAAGCATGCGAGAAAGAGGAGAGACGTTGCATTTTTCTATTCCTTCAATCAATCAATCAGGGAGCTTCGGTTCCATCTTTTTGGCTTTGGCAACACCGTCCACAATGGTTCCCATGATTACCCATTTTTCTACACATTGTGGATGCCCTTAACCATACCACTTGGTTTTGCTCCTGTGTGTTATCTATACAAATCTCAATTATATTGATCTAAAAAATTTATAGAATCAAGATTAGTAAAAAGGAGGTGATTTTGCCGCGTGGATGGTGGGGGAGGTTTCTTATTTTTAGAGGACGTTGTCCTGGCGGTTTGATAACATCCGGTCCCACGTGCCAGTGCTTTACCAAGACGATCCGTGTCCCACATGAGGCAGAACAACGACAGAAGCAACACGTGGTTAAGTTGAAGAAGATGAGGGAGAAGCGGATTCAGCAACGAGTGAAATGATGGCTGCTTCGTCCCTCCAACTTCTTTTTCTAGCATTATTACTTCGTCCCTCCAACTTAACTACGGGAAAGGTGCAGCTTTGTGACTTGACACCTCATTTCTCATTACTACGTCGGCGCCATGACTGGGGTGCTTCACCCCGGTTGCTCTGCACTGTATTCCGGTATGGCACGTCGACCCGGTAGCTTGATGTCCCACATGTCGACGAAAGGGACTAGAAGATTTATGAAAGCGAGCGCTCCACTCTTACGACGAAGGAGTACACGACACGACGGCCCAGTGAACTGTCACTTGTACTGTATAGTACTATAGTTTTGCTGTTTCGCATGATCCATCGATACTAACCCGATTAAACAGGAAAGGGCGGGATTTTTCCCGCGCGGTATATGATACTGACCATAAATTGCAAAGGCAATTTTAATGTATGCAAACTGAATAATTAAGGCCTTTCCCAGTGCTCCAGGGTGTACAGGTGCTAAGGATGCCACATAGGCAGAAAAATGATGTGGCAAAGCAATTAAAGAGGAGAGAGGATTATGGTGACCCCAACAAGAACCAATGCTAAGCACGCGAACCTAAACAGAAAGACTACCAACCAATACATGAAGGAGTTTTATTTCTAAACAATTAAATAGAGAAGGCTTAGCTACAAAACCTAAGCACCGATGCATTGGGGACGTTAGTTGCTAAGCATTTTAATGCACTTAGCACCCCACTTTAGCACCAATGCACTGGGAGAGGTCTAAGTAAAACTAAAAACACATATGATTTATTGTGTTAGAGTGTAGTAGTAGTGCTATATTGCATAGTTGTTAGATGTAACATGCGAGAACGTGTAGAGATGTAGTTTTGGAGGGCCTACAGAGAGAAAAGCATAATACGGTCACTGAACTTCAGAATAAGCTAATTATGGTCACTGTATACGTTTTGCGGTGATTATATGGTCACTTGCTCACGGTTCAGCATCAGATTGCACTCTGTTGGCCGGCCAAATAGTCTGCATGGTGCCATGTTGACTAGTTAAATTGACCACGTTCCTTGTGGGTCCCACCTATCAGTGTGCATAGGGAAAAGGTCAGATAAACACAAATTTACGCAGGCACGACAAGACACCAACCTGTGCGCGGGAATCACCTGGTTGTGTATGTGTCTGTCAGGGCCTGATGTGTGCGCGTGCACATGTAGGTTGAGCACTTGAGCGTGAGAGTGTGTGTTGGTCGTGTGGTGTACTGGTGTGTGCATGCATGCGTGCGTGTTTGCGTGTGAGTGTTGTGTGCGTGCGTGGCTGCGTGTGTACGTGTGAGTGTTGCGTGCATGCGTGGGTGCATGTGTTTTGTGAGTGTTGCATGCATGCAGTTCCTGTGCATGCGTGCGTGTGTGTATAATCACCACACCAGCTCCTATGTGTTAAAACAGACGGCTCAGCATACCAATACAAGGCCACCTTGTCCGATGTGCCCGCGGTCATGACTTCGATCCACCGTCCAAATATATTTTTGTCGTTTTTTTTCATTCTTACTAGCAGGATGCCCGTGCGTTGCACGTAACATCAAGATGCATTTGTATGACTAGTTTATCTTGTGAGAGAAAAGGATGAACGAGGGAAGGCCTTATTTGCAAATGTGGAGAGGTGTGAGGGTACCTTTTTGCAAAATTGCCATAGTTTCTTTCCTATCCGTCAGATATAAATCAGACGACCTATATTGCAGGATGGCAGGCACACCATCATCACCAACTCTGTTTTTTATAAGAGTGTATTTTATGTATTTTATAAGAGTGTAGATGTAGAGTAAATACAAGCCGACAGGTGGGCACGATGGTAGTGAGATAATGTGATGCAACACTAGAGCTGCCACGTGGAGCGTTTAATTAACTGGTCACCAAGTCATGTCATGAGCAAATACAGAGTTGTACGGTGAGCCCGTGACTGTATAATAACCACTAAACATAAATGGGGACTGTAATGAGTGGATTCTGAAGTCCATTGTATGTATCATGCTTTCGCTTCAAATACAATGATCATCATTGCATATATCACGAAAGAAAGATGAAACATGCGTGAATTTTCTAGGGGCTTACTTTTAGAGGACCTGGAGATAGTTTTGTGTGCATACGTGAAAGGGGCGTACAGGGGGGGGGGGGTATGCGATGGAGAGAGAGATGCTCTTCATTTCTCTTTATTATGACTAACTTTGTATATAGTAGAAAAATATACAAATTCATAGTGCGGAATAAATATCATTGTGGGCACCATGCAATGCAAATTAGCGTTCGTACTCCTCCATATAACTTTGTAATGTTGTATATATGTAGAAACTCTAAAATAATTTTTTGGCCACACTTTATTCAAAAGGAATGTTGTATGCGAAATAAACGTGAAGAGAGGCTTTTTAGATCAATGGGGTACGTGATGTAACATGTGTGAATGTGTAGTTGATGCATTTGGCGGGGCCTAGATAGGTGTGTGTGTATTACATATTCGAGAGAGGCATGGATAGAGGGGTTGGCGGGGGGGGGCGTGGGAGAGATAGCACGAGAAATGAGAGTACAGAAAAAGAGAATAAGCTTTTAAGCAAAGAGATTGTAAGCAATAGCCATAGCATCATACCACATTGCACATAAGATTGTCATATCCGATCATCTTGGATCATCTTGTTAACCACCGGGAACCATACATACATAGCATACTTGGGATAGAAAGTTTATCCATTTTGCATCTTATAGGTTGTGCACAAGTGTCATATCCGCCTATTGAGCAATCGTGCTAGCATCTCTCTTGAGTTGTGCAACACGAGCGTTTTTCGTGGATTCCACATTTTGTGCTTATTCCTTGGTTTCACGACCCCATTTATCTATCCATGTGTATGTTTCCGTGTGCCACATATTGCTATTGGTCTACTTGTTTCGCTTGTGAATTTGTGAATCTCTTTCAACATTATTGACTCTTGCTATATTTTATATCAAATTTTTGTTCCACTATCCTCACCGAGCTCCACCATAAGCCTTACTTGTGTAGGTGTGAGAAATCAACGAGATTCGTACCAATTGTGCTATTTCCTTGTTACATCATTGAGTGATCATTGATCCATTTTCAACATCGGTCAAGGTACATTTGGTATAGTTCTCTCCTTTCTTCCACTCATATTTGCTCGAGTCTTGTGATGGATAGGGAAGGCATTTCATCTCCGGTCTTCGACAATCATGACAGTGTGAACCACTACATCGCCAAAGCGTCCATGTTCGATCTATAATGACAAATGCAAGGTGCACATTCTACCTTAGGAGAGCGCATCGAGAACCTCTCCATCGACATCGACTCTCCAAAGCAAGGAAAAGGCATTACATCGACAACAAGCTTTCCGCACAAAAGGAGGAGCAAGATGCAAGGATGGAGGAGATTCGGGCCTTAATCAAGTCTACTTCCCCTTCATCATCTTCAAGGCGGCGGCGAGCAAGTCGATCATCTTCAGAGCGCCCAAGTGATGTAAGCACAATTCATCCATGTCCACATCTACATGGAGACCACCAACAATTTCGTGATCCACATCATCATGAAGGGCAAGTCACCTCCAAGCAATATGTGCAAGATGACAACGAACGACATCTACTACGAGCTCAAATACAACAACGACACCATCAACATGAAGATGCTCAAGACGTGCAAACCTACAAGTCCCAACAAGCCCTACTTCATGCCAAGTCCAAGCTTCATGAGCAAAAGAGAAGACCGCGAGACGAGCACCACCAAGACAGAACTACGGCTACACCAACCACTTCGGCATCTTCGCCAAGTGTTCTCAAGGCATCTTTGCCTTTGGACGTACGACATCTTCGCCTACTTCCCATGAGTTCGCCTACATCGACATCTTCAAAAATGAGGCGACCACGTACGAGCGAGGGCGACACTTCCATCTTCGGAAGCCCCTCAAGTAAGATGATCGAGCTTGGGAAATTCCTTCCGGTCATGGAGACGAGCTACAAGGTGCCACATCATATGGGCCTCCAACACCAAGACGGTGACAAGAAGGTCAAGCAAGGGCCATCCCCTTCGACCACGGCGATAGGATTTGAGTATGGAGACATTTGCACCTACATCTCTCCGACACCCACATATGTCGAGATGCCCCATTTGTCATGTGAGGTGAGCCACCACCCCATGAGTGAGATGAGTGACTCCACCATATATGACATTGAGTGCATTTCCTAGGAAGGGATGAGTGTGACCTCCACTAGCCCCACAGACGAGAGCTTGCCACACATCATATGTGAGGCTGAGAGCCATTTGAGTGACTCCACCAACCATATGAGTGAGTGCATCCTTGAGGGAGTAAGTGAGCCACAACACTTAGTGAGTGAGGTAGTTGACACGGCATGTGAGGCCACTATGATTTCTAATGAATCAACCTCTACTCCGAGTGTGTTTTCTTCTTTGGTGCTAGGTCTCCTACATGACGACATGCCTATCCTCGATGAGTCCATACCTCCAAAGGAGACGACGATGGCCATGGTGGACGATGATGCACCCCCCACATGGTTTCATCAAGATGAAGTTGACCACGACTTGGTCTTCACACCTCACCTACAACACATGAGCAATGCTCCAAAGGTAACATAGGTGATGGTGCTTCTCTTGTCCCACTAGCAGACTATCTTACCAATGATTGCTTGCATGACATTGACCCACCTATTCCCATGTTTCATGCTAGTGCGACTGATGAGGACATCAATACCATTGTTACACCCACAGCCCCTACTGCTACATATAATGGACCAATTACTAGAGCTCGCGCACACCAATTAAATTATCAGGTACTTTCGTTTCTTGGTAGTGATTCTAATGTTCGTGAGAATATGATGCTGCCTAAATTGAATACATTTGTTTTGCTTACAAATGAAGGGCCTGGCATGGATAAGAGGGAAGAACACTAGAGCAAGACCAAGCATGGAGATTATGGCATGCGCAAGGGGAACAATAACGGAGTTACAAATGATGATTTCAGGACTTTGAACCAAAATGGGTGCATGAACCTTGGACGAAATATACAAGATGTCACTTCATAAATTTCGTCCAGAGGCTATTCTAGGTGTTGCGTCACCTTATTTTTGGGCCAGGCCCATGTAATTTCAAAATACATAAGTAAAGGCTATTTTATAGTCCGTATGTGTGGGGAAACAAGAGATAGGGTTGGTTTCGGACCCCTCCCCCAAGGGCCACGAAATTCCCCCCCTCTTCCTCCATATATACAGCCCTTAGGGAACCGTTTAGACTTTGGGTTTTGTTTAGATTAAAAGCTCGCCATAGCTACAACTTCGCGTACTTCGTTTGTGTTCAACGACCAGACAAAGGCGTCACAGAACCCCACATTCATTAATAAAGCTTTCCTCTTATATTCGCAATATCCAGATTGCAATCTTAGTTTCTTGTTTGTTCTTTGTTTGCTTGCAGGAAATAGACCTTCGTGGTCTGGTTGATCGTGCTCCGGCATGGTCAATAACCTCTCGAAGATGGTTTAGTGTTTGCTAAGGCACGACGTACTTGTATATTCGTAGTCGGATCGTCAAAGTCGACTTCCACCAAAACGATATCCACCATCTCATCGAAAGATGGGACACATTTGCCTCTATCAAGTGGTATCAGATTTCCAGGTTGCTCGGTGAGATTTTACAGTTTTTCATAGTTTAGATCGAGTCAGTTATCTTACGTACAATCCACGAAAAGCCAAAAACAAAATTTAGGGTTAGTTCATCATATCCGAACCAGTCTGAGCCATTGCATAGTCTTTTTAGTATTTTGCCTTGTTGAATTTGCGGTTGCATCATCGTGTCTAGTTGCTGGTCTTAGCATCTAGTCTTTTAGAGTTTCGAGTTCTGTTCATGGGTATTCATGCCGCCGTCGCACCATCATTATTCGCTGCCATATACCACCACCACACCAGATTCATCATCTGCTGCCATATACCACCACTACACCAGAGACATCGCCCATGCCATCTACCATCACCGCTTATCCGCCATCGCTCCGAGTCCCTATGCCACCGATCCAAGTCTATATACCACCACCGATCCGAGTCCATATACCACCACCGATCTATATCCATATACCACGACCGATCTGTATCCATATACCACCACCACTCCGAGTCCATCACATATTAGGTTTACTTTCGACATCCAGTTGTTTCCAGATTTGTGTTTCCTTGTCTGAGTAGGTTTCGGATTCCAGCAATCTTTTGCCGTCTGTAGAAGAGGTTGGTTTCCAAAAAAAGAATCCGGAAACCACCCTCCGTTTAGGCCCAAAATTTTCCAAAAACGCAATTGACAAAAAAAAATCTGGCTATCCTATTTTTAGGCGTTTCCAAGCATATTGAGACAGTCGACGTTATAGAAAGTTTTTTTTGAGCCGTTTCCAGTTTTTGGGTCCGGGGCAGTCA
This sequence comes from Triticum aestivum, assembly GCF_018294505.1. Taxonomy (NCBI): domain Eukaryota; kingdom Viridiplantae; phylum Streptophyta; class Magnoliopsida; order Poales; family Poaceae; genus Triticum; species Triticum aestivum. Next base: position 224,009,024 of record NC_057795.1, read on the forward strand.
AAAAAACTTGGTCGCAAAAATTTCGTGTCTATCATGTTATCTTGACTTGGGAAGAGTTTTGAGACACTCGCCATTATAGTGATTTTCTGCAAAAAAAAGAGGAGTGCAAAAAAAAGAGTGCAAAAAAGAAAGAGCAAAAAAAGAAAAATTCAGAGTGTGCTTTTCCCTTGTTTCTATGCAGCGCTGTTATTTTGTTAGTGTTCTAGACTCGCGTCTCTAACACAGTCTAGCCTACAACCAACACAGTACCGTCGTTGAGCATTTATTCAACTTTGCATCTCTAAATTGATCATTGTTGGCCCTTTTTGCTACCATATTATAAGCCTTCCCAGCTCCACATACACCTACGTCGTGCTTTTGACTCTCCCTGGTAATCGCTCTATCTCGGCTTTGAGAGTTTTGACTACAACGGTTGCCGATCACCACCCGCTGCTCGGTAAGAACTAGTAAGAATTTGAGATTCGCTTGATGGATTTGTGACACACCACCACTTCCTAGTAGTCTGTAGCATCATATTCTTGTGTGTTTCTATTGCTGCTAACCATGGCAGGATCACAAGGCGGTGAGACTGATTGGGAGAACATGAGGAACAAACAACTACATGACAAATTTCAGCAAATGATGAGTGGACAGGTGCAAGATGTGCTAAACAGATTTGAAGAGGCCATGGAGAAGATATATGGCATTGAGAAGATGTTCGGGACAAAGCTCGATAACAAGTTTAATGAATTGCTCATGCGTCTTCGACAACCACCGCCGGCTGCACCTGTCGCACCTCTACAACAACAACACCAACATCTCCAACGCCGCCTTCCAAATCAAGTTGGATGAGCACAGTGCGTTCCAATTGAGCCTGGTCAAAATTCTGGTGCCGCTGCACCTACTGTTGCTTCTTCTTTGGCTCCTGCTACTGCTGCTGGTGGTGCCGAGGAGGATGACGATTATGCGGGCAATTACGAGGATGAGGTTGATCAAAATCAGAACTATGTGCAACCACCAGCACCAGGTCGTCGACATGCCAATAATCGCAATCGTAGGCGTGCACCACCACCTTAGGTATGAGATCAGGACCATATTCCTAAACTAAAATTGAATATTCCACCATTTGTGGGTAGATATGTTCCTCATATATATCTTACTTGGGAGTTAGAAACTGAACAACATTTTACATGTTTACAATATCCCAAGGAGAGACGGGTTGCTGCTGCTGTTTGTGCTTTCACTAGTTTTGCACGTGTATGGTGGTATGAACATTGTAGATTATATCCTATTCCAGCTACTTGGGCTGCTTTGAAAACTGTTATGCGTACTCGTTGGGTTTCACCATATTATCAACGTGAATTGCTTCAAAAATTGCAGCATTTATGACAAGGAAAAAATTATGTAGAAGAATATTATCAGGAATTACAAACTGGCATGATTAGATGTGGTATTGTTGAGGAGAATGAAGCTATGCTTGCACGTTTTATGGGTGGATTAAATAGACAGATTCAAACCATTCTAGAGTATAAGGAGTATACTAATATCACTTGTTTATTCCATCTTGCTTGTAAAGCTGAACGTGCAGTGCAGGATCGATAGACATTGGCGCGAACTAACTTTTCTACAGGTCGACCTTCATCATCGACATCGCGTGCATCTTCTACTTCCACACGTCCTACTGCATCACAACTGACTTCAGCCGCCAATTACAACCGAGATACAAGAAAGCAGGCACCACCACCACCATCTGCCAGGAGTACACCTTCCGGTCCCGCACAAAGCTCTTCTTCATCAATAGCATCATGATGAGGACATGGCTACCATAGTTACACCCATATCCCTTACTGTTTTACATCTTGGAACAATTGCTAGAGCTCGCATACGACAATTAAATTATCAGGTACTTTTGTTTCTTGGTAATCTTTCTAGTGTTCATGAGAATATGATGCTGCCTAACTTAGATACATTTGTGTTGCTTGCAATTGAAGGGCCTAGCACAGACAAGAAGGATGAACGTTGGAGCATCGTCAAGCACGGAGATGAAGGTGCATGCAAAGAGAACAAGAACTGAGATTCAAGTGGAGATTTCCGGGCTTTGAAGCCACCATGATGACATACAAGACGATGGACGAAATATACATGATGGCCTCTCATAAATTTTGTCCATTGCTTATTATTAGTGTTGCGCCACCTTATTTTGGGCCAGACCCATGTAATCTGTTTTTAGAGTCCATATTGTAGGGAAACGACTTAGGAGGTGTTTTAGTCCCACCTTGCCTAGGGTGGATGAAATCCCCTCTATTTTCCCAATAAATATAGCCCTTAAGGCATCGTCTAGACTTGGGTTTTATTTAGTTAAAAGTTAGCCATCGCTGCAACTTCGTGTACTTCATTTGTGTCCAACGACCAGACCAAGACCGCTTATGGAACCCCACTTTTATCAATACTTCATAGGATGGGCGGCTAGCCTCTCAGCAAGGATGGGCGGGATGGCTCTCATGGATAAAGAAGCCGATGGCCTTGTGTTCGAGTATGCAGATCAAGCCATCCCCAAGGCATCACGATGGTTGAGTATGCTCTTTGAAACATATGAAGAAACCTGTCCTGGAGAGAACCATGCCCAGGGCCTGGGGATTACACAAGGAAGCAAAGTTCCGTGATATGGGTCCAATATTTTTGTCATCCACTTTGGCTCGGAGGGCAATTGGAGACATGTGCTTCACAATGGACCGTGGCAGTTTGATTTCTCTGTGCTGATTATGAAAGATTATGAAGGAGGCGTGCGGTCTTCAGAGATGGTGTTTGATAAGATTGACATCTGGGTGCGGGTATGTGATCTACCGCCTAACAAAAGGACTGAAAAGTTTGGGAGGGCTCTAGGCAACTGGCTTGGAGCTGTTGTGAAAGTTGATGCTGACAGTGATGGCATTGCAAGGGGTTAGAACCTTCGAGTTGGGACTACTATCTTGGTGTTCGAGCCTTTAATCCATTGTTTCAACTTGAAGAAATCCAAGGAGGACACTGAAGGGACGTGGTATGACTTTCACTATGAGAAGATACCCCACTTCTGTTTTGATTGTGAAAGACTTGTGCATGTGGGAGGGATTTGTAGCCCACCTGATGACACCTCTGTTCATTGGGGGGAGTGGCTACGTGCATCGCCGGGGAGAAATAACCCTAGAAAGGAGGGATCAGCAAGTGGTGTGGCTAGCAGCAGTAACAGCTTAGCCAGCACGCACGGAGGGGAGGGATCTGGTGCCATGAAAGATTTCCCATGTGGGAGAGACATCCCTGCCAGGAGGAATTTATCTGCTGTTTTTCAACCTTCGGCACCAGTCCGCACTGGCGGCGGTGACCAGAGATCAAGAGAGGAGTGGCACGCCTATGCACAGCAGGGCGATCTGCGTCGAGGGATAGAGCTCAGAAAGGAGAGAGAGATGAGAGAGAAACTGATGGAGCAGAACAACTTTCGACCGAGATGCAGGACGGGAGTCAACTTATGACAGGAGGGGCAAGGGACAGCTATATGAGCGGGCCTCTGAGACGTACGAGGAGAGGCACATGGGTGGCCGATCGTATGATAACAGTAGAATGGGTCTACCCGCTTTGCATGGGGGATCCTATATGCATGGGGAGAGGAGGAGACGCAAGGGGCACTACAGGAGGAAGCCCAGGATGGAGATGGACTCTAGACAGGGTGGTTCTATTCATGAGAGGGTGGAGGAGGAGAGTAAGAAAAGGAGGCCCAAGCAAATGTGGGTGGCCAAGGGGGACAATGGTAGGCAGGGAGCAGGCGATGTGTTCATTCGTGATACAAGGCGTAAGACGTCTTCCGTGTTTGACCGCATCGGCGAGAAGGATGATGAATCGACGGACCCCGTGGGGCGGGGCCGCCTGGGGCAATGAATCTTCTGGCCTGGAACTGTCGAGGATTGGGGTTGGATTCAACAGTTGGCGAAATCAGAGACCTGATACGGTCCCACAACCCAGCGGTGGTGTTTTTGAGTGAGACAAAGAAGATGGCTAGGGCTATGGAGAAGCTAAAGTGGAGCCTTGGTTTTAAGGAAGGGGTGGCTGTTGATTGCAAGGGCAAGAGTGGCGGCATGGCACTATGGTGGAGAGATAGTGTTGTAGTGACGGTGCGTCCTTGGTGTCAATACTTTGTCGATGCCGCGGTTGTATTCGAAGGAAAGGCTTGTAGGATCATTGGATTCTACGGCGAGCCGAGAACGGAGCTCAGAGCTAAGTCATGGGAAGCACTTAGGTACCTCAAAAGGCCAGATGATTAGCCGTCGATTGTCTTGGGTGACTTTAATGAAGTTTTGCTATAGACAGAGCAACATGGGGTAACCTTCAAAGCTTTGCGCAAATGGACGAATTTAGGGAATGCTTGGCTGATTGTGGGCTAGCTGACATGGAATTTTTTGGGTACCCATTTACATGGGACAACAGAAGGGACGGAGCCGACAACTTACAGGTCAGGTTGGACAGGGCGGTTTGCAACGACGGTTTCCTTGGGCTGTACCCACACTCTTCGGTTGAACATGTCATTACTGAAGAATCTGATCACCATGCTATTGTCGTCAAGGCAAGGGAGACGGCTCCCCATGCTGATCAGACTGCACCTTGATGCTTTATGTTTGAGGAGATGTGGACCAAACACGACGGCCACAATCCTATTGTGGCAGATGCTTGGAATTAGGTGGCGGCTAATGGTCTCGGCGCCGTGAGTTTATGTGAGAAACTTAAGTTGGTAACGCAGGACATGCAACATTGGGGCCGGACAATTTTTGGCTCCATGCGGCGTCAGATCAAGAAGCTAAAACTTGAGCTTGAGCAAGCGCGGTAGCGTGCGCTTCTGCCCGGGGTCTCACTAGAGGTTCAGGACTTGGAGGGTCAGCTACGCGAACTTTACGAGCGGGATGAAATTATGTACAAACAAAGATCAAGGATTGGTTGGATCAAAGAGGGGGACCAAAACACAAGATATTTCTAGAACAGGGCAAGTCATCAGAGGCGAAAGAATACGGTCCGAGCTCTTCCGCGAGCTGATGGTAGCAAGTGTACCACTAACGAGGAGATGCGATCCATGGCAGCATCATTTTATGCTGATCTTTTCTCTTCGGAGGGCTCAGCTGGGGCTGAGTGTGTGCTTGAGCTTATGGATGAGGTGGTTACTAGCGACAAGAATGGAAATCTGACTGTGGGTATCTCCGATGAGGAAGTTGAATAGGCCTTGCTTCAAATGGGCGCGACGAAGGCCCCGGGGCCGAACAGCCTGCCCGCGCTTTTCTACAAGAGACACTAGTCTCTTCTGAAGTAGGAAGTGTGCGCGGCTGTGCGGGATTTTCTTGGCAGAGGAGAGACCCCGGTATCCTACAATGATATTGTCCTAGTCATGATACCGAAGGTGGCCGCTCCGGAGCTACTAATACAGTTCCGTCCTATTAGCCTTTGCAACGTTCTTTATAAGGTGGCGGCCAAAGTTCTGGCAAATAGACTCAAGTGCTTTCTCCCGGTGATGATCTCAGAGGAGCAAAGTGCCTTCGTCCTGGGGAGGCTAATAACTGATAATGTGTTGGTGGCATACGAATGTGTGCATGCTATCCGTAAATGCAAGAGGAAGAAGGCCATGTGTGCTGTTAAACTCGATATGATGAAGGCGTACGACCATGTTGAATGGGCTTTCCTGGAGCAGGTCATGCACCGGCTTGGCTTAGCTCAGGCTTGGGTTGATATGGTTATGCATTGTGTTCGGTCTGCCAGATTCTCCATTAAGCTCAACTGGAGACTGTCAGAGATGTTCTTGCCATCCCGGGGGCTCAGGCAGGGGGATCCGCTCTCCCCATACTTGTTTTTGCTTTATGTTGAGGGCTTTAGTGCCTTGCTCAAGAGAGCCCAGCGGGAAAAACGAATCAGCGGGGTTTCATTTGGAGTCACTGGCCCCCATGTAACTCATTTGTTATTTGCCGATGACAGCATCGTCTTCCTTGAGGGATCTCGTGGTAACTTGGAGGAACTAAGGAATATTCTTCAAATGTATGAACATGCATCAGGGCAGAGGGTAAATCTTCAGAAGTTGTCCATCTTCTTTGGAAAGGGTTGCTCAGAGGACAATAAGAACATGCTCAAGGGTGTTATTGGCGTTAGCTTTGAGGCGCTCAGTGAGAGATATCTTGGCTTACCGACTGCGGTGGGTCGATCCATAGATGGCACTTTCAAGTACGTCAGAGAGTGCTCAAAAGGTAAAGTGTTGGGGTGGAAAGGAAAAGACCTCTCAAAGGCGGCAAGGGAAGTTCTAGAAAAATCCGGGCTGCAGGCGACACCGACGTTCACTATGAGCTGTTTTCAACTCTCCAAGAAAATGTGCCGGAACCTGACCTCTATTTCTTCTAACTTCTGGTGGGGATCAACTCATGGCGAGAACAAGGTGTACTGTGTAGCCTGGGATAAGATGTGCCTCTCGAAGAGAGAGGGAGGCATGGGATTCAGAAACTATGAAGCCTTCAATCAAGCTCTACTTGGTAAGCAAGCTTGGCGGATAATGCAAGTTCCGGACTCCCTCTGTGCTAGGGTTCTGCGAGCTAGATACTTCAAAGACTCGACGATCATGAGTGCCACTTGCCCATCGAATGGGTCCTTCACCTTTTGCAGCATACTTTTTGGTCGTGACCTACTGCGGGAGGGAGCGATTTGGAGAATCAGGGATGGAGCAAAAGTTCTTATACACCACAACAACTGGATCCCTCGTAGTAGCAGCCTTCGGCCAATGGGCCAATCTTATATTCAGGGGACTACCCATGTTGTTGACCTATTGTCTCATGATGGGAATGGGTGGAATGAGACCAAGGTAGACGAGATGTTTTCTCCGAGCGATGCCGTGGATATTAAGCAGATCCCAGTTGGCGGACAGGGGGTGGATGATTATTTGGCATGGAATTACACCAAGGATGGAGTTTACTTTGTCCGGTCTGCCTATCACCTGTCGATGAGCCTGAAGAGGTCTCGGACAGGGAGCCTAGGGTCGTCCTCTTCGGTTTCTGCCCACAGGAGCTGGCTCTCCTTGTGGGGCACTCATGTTCCAAACAAGGTAAAGATTCACAGTTGGAGGCTGATGCGCAATGGACTGGCCACTGGGTCAGAACTGCTACGGCGTCGGATTAAGCCTGGTATCTTCTGTACTGCATGCGGTCGGGAGGAAACATTACTCCACCGGTTTTGGAGCTGCCATCACTCGATGCAATTCTGGGCTGAGCTGTCGGACAAGCGATGTGTTCATGCTCCGGTTCCTACTGTAGGTGTTGCTTCTAACCATGAAGTTGGCAGGTGGCTCTAGTACTGGATGGGCAATGCTCAGGAGGAAGAAAAGGTGATGATCATGCAGGGGCTTTACGGGCTTTGGCTCGCAAGGAATGAAGCTCGTGACGGAGTACGGATCAAAAACCTGGTTGAAGTTGCTAGCTTGGTGTCGCGGCTGATGGATGAATGGGCAGAGGTGGTGACGAAGAAGGCTAGTGTTAAATCTAGACCCCCACCGGAACAGTGGCAGGTGCCGGAGGTCGACTGGTACAAGGCGAACGTAGATGGTGCAATTTCTGCTGGCACTCGTAATGGAGGCGGCGGGGTGGTGGTCAGAGATCATGAAGGCACGTTTCGAGGGGCACTGGCCCAGCTATTCCCTAACTGTTAGAAGCCGGAGATTGCTGAACTGCTGGCCTGTCGATCAGCTCTGAACTTCAGCAGAGAGCTGCGGATTACAAGAGTTCACGTGGAGATGGATTGTCGTGAAGCGGTGTCCATGGTCAATTCTGATCCTCGAAACCTGTCGGTAGCTGGTCCTATTGTTGAAGATATCAAAGTCCTCATGCGGGACTGGACGGGGTGCAAGATAACATGGCGAAGAAGATCAGCCAACCGTGCTGCTCATACCCTGGCTAAGGTAGCGGTAGGTGATGGTATTTCCCAGGTTTGGCGATTTGCGCCCGCTGATTGTATCCTTTTTGTTGTTGCGGACGAGATTCCTGACTTTGCTTAATTAAAGTAAGTTGTTTCCCTCAAAAAAACAAAAAAAAAGGATTCTTATAAAATATATAGAAGGGAGAGGGCTGATCTGATCCGGTTCAAAAAGAATAGTATTTTTTAAGGAAGAGAAGAGAACGTGGAGTCCAACTTGCTTTGCATGCAGAATTAAATAATAGTTGATTCTAGTGTATGTGGGATTGATTTGGTGGCTGGTTGATTTGACAGAACCAAGAAGAGAGAGGGCCCACATTTTTATACACATCGAGAAACACATCCTTGCACTATCTTTTTGGAGAGTTGCCTAAAAAACTATATGTTTTGGAGACAGAAACAGTAAAAAGGAAGTGAATATTTCGGGACTTGTTGACTGTTTACAAGAGTTGTACTACACACACACTGTGACAGACACATCTGCCGCATGTGAGATCTAGTCGATCACATCAGCTAATTGCTTCCTTGTCAGTTCAGATCCACTTTTCAATGCAATTAAAATACTATTTTGCAGTTTCACCAGGTGTTTGCACACGTGCTTGTTTGTTTGGCTATTGGACTGGGTGAATTCATTTCTGTCTTAGGCTCGCGTCTCTAGCATGGTCTAGCCTAGCACCAGCACTCGACCACTTTGAACGAATTTTAAGCTTGCATTAATTAACGTGGTTGTAGCATTTTTTCCACATATATAAAGCCAACCCAGCTCCGCATATTTCTACACCATGTATCCATACGTTCATCTGACAATTGCTTTACCCAACTTTTATAGTTGCTTGACACCGCTGGTTGCCGATCACCGCCTGCTGCATGGTAAGAACTTGTAAGACTTTGATTTTTGCTCTATTGTGAGCGTTTTATCACCACATCCAAGTAGTTCATAGGAACATTATTCTTGGATTTTGTTTCTTATTTTTACTAATCATGGCAAGTTCCAGAGTCGGTTGGGCTTCATCGATCGTGGGAGACATGCCATCACCTCAGAAAATACAGCCACCATCACAAGAGGTACAAAGACATTTGAATGCGCACAAATATGTTCTTGTTTCCATGCCACCTTTTAATGGTCGTTTGAATCCTGATTTATATATTGAATGGGAGTTCGAAAAAATGCTATATTTGCTTCCCATAATTTTTCTGAACTTCAAAAAGTTAAGGCCGCGGTTGGTACTTTCACTGATTTTGCTACTGTTTGGTGGAGTGAACATTGTTGGTTATATCCTGATTATGTACCTAATACTTGGGATGATTTAAAACTTGTCATGGGAGATAGATTCGTTGATGTTTATTATACTCGTGGCATGCTTAAAAAACTACAACATTTAAAACAAGGTAGCGACATTGTAACAAAATATTATGATGATTTAAAAACTACCTTGGTGCACTCCTTTTTAGAGGAAATTGAAGATGATTTTATGGATAGATTTTGGGGCGGATTAAACCATGATATTCAGGACATACTAATTCATCAACTGGGCAAACACATGATATTACTTGTTGTCATGGCAAGGGTGGAGGTCATTATGCGAGAGAATGCCCATCTAAGCGTGTGATGATTGCTACTGAGGATGGTGGGTATGAGTCCACTAGTGACTATGATGAGGAGACTTTGGCTCTTATTACAAGTGAAGAACACAGTGGAGATGATTCTGATCATGATACGCAATACATGGCTGCTGAAGATGCTGACAGGTATGAATGTTTAGTTGCTTAACGTGTTTTGACTGTGCAGGTCATACAAGCTGAGCAAAATCAGAGGCATAATTTGTTCCATACAAAGGGAGTTGTGAAGGGATGTTTTGTCTACGTCACCATTGATGGAGGGAGTTGCAACAACTTGGCTAGCATTGAGATGGTGGAGAAGCTATCTCTCCCCACAAGACCACATCCACATCCTTATTACATCCAATGGTTCAACAACAGTGGTAAGGTTAAGGTAACACGTATTGTTCATGTGCATTTCAATATCTCTACATATGTTGATTATGTCGATTGTGATGTGGTACCTATGCAAGCATGTTCCTTATTACTTGGTAGACCATGGCAATTTGATAAAAATTCTGTACACCATGGTAGAAACAATCAGTATACTCTTGTTCACAAGGTTAAAATATTACTTTGCTTCCTATGACTCCTGATTCCATTTTGAAAGATGATATTAATAGAGCTAATAAAGTAAAACAGGAGAAAAATAAGAGTGAAAATCAGATTGTGGCAAAAGAATTTGAGCAACAAATGAAGCCTAATAATAAACCGTCTATTGTTGCTTCTGAAATTAAATTGAAAAGTGCATGTTTACTTGCCACCAAATCTGATATTGATGAGCTAGATTTCAGCAAATCTGTTTTCTATGCTTTTGTGTGCAAAGAGGCATTATTTTCATTCGAGGACGTGCCTTCCTCTTTGCCTCCTGCTATCACTAACATTTTGCAGGAGTTTGTTGACGTCTTTCCACAAGACGTGCCACCGGGACTACCACCTATTCGAGGGATTGATCATCAGATTGACTTAATTCTCAGTGCATCACTACCCAATCGTGCACCATACCGTACATATTCAAAGGAGACAAAGGAGATTATGCGTAAGTACAAGAGCTGCTCGATAAAGGTTATATACGCGAATCTCTTAGTCCTTGTGTTGTTCCTATTTTACTAGTGCCAAAAAAGGATGGTACGTCGCGTATGTGTGTTGATTGTAGAGGCATTAATAATATTACTAATCATTATTGTCATCCTATTCCTAGGCTAGATGATATGCTTGATGAATTGAGTGGCTCTACAATATTTTCTAAAGTTGATTTGCGTAGTGGATACCATCAAATTCCTATGAAATTGAGAGATGAATGGAAAACAACATTTAAAACTAAGTTTGGTTTATATGAGTGGTTAGTCATGCCTTTTGGGTTAACTAATGCACCTAGTACTTTCATGATTGGATGGTTTGTGGTAGTCTATTTTGATGATATAATGATTTATAGCAAATCTTTGGAATAACATTTGGAACATCTACGTGCTGTTTTTATTGCTCTACATGATGCACATTTGTTTGGTCACCTTGGGAAGTGCACCTTTTGCACTGACCGAGTATCTTTTCTTGGCTATGTTGTTACTCCACAGGGAATTGAAGTTGATAAAGCCAAAATTGAAGCTATTCAGAGTGGGCCACAGCCCAAAACGGTCACACAAGTGAGGAGTTTTCTTGGCCTCGCTGGATTCTATAGGCGTTTTATGAGAGATTTCAGCACCATTGCTGCACCTCTCAATGAGCTTACAAAGAAGGATGTGCCTTTTGTTTGGGGTACCGCACAGGACGAAGCCTTCACGGTATTGAAAGATAAGTTGACACATGCTCCTTTACTCCAACTTCCTGATTTTAATAAGACTTTTGAGCTTGAATGTGATGCTAGTGGAATTGGATTAGGAGGTGTGTTATTACAAGATGGCAAACCTGTTGCATACTTTTCTGAAAAATTGAGTGGGCCTAGTCTGAATTATTCTACTTACGATAAAGAATTATATGCTCTTGTTCGGACTTTAGAAACATGGCAACATTATTTATGGCCCAAAAATTTTGTTATACATTCTGATCATAAATCTCTGAAACATACTAAAAGTCAAGCTAAACTGACACATGCTAAATGGGTTGAATTCAGTGAGACTTTCCCTTATGTCATTAAACACAAGAAGGGTAAAGAAAATGTTATTGCTGATGCATTGTCTCATTGCTATACTATGCTTTCACAACTTGACTTCAAAATATTTGGTTTGGAGACCATCAAAGCTCAATATGTGCATGATGCTGATTTTAAAGATGTAATGCAGAATTGTTAAGAAGGAAGGATGTGGAACATGTTCGTCGTTAATGATGGATTTGTGTTCTGTGCTAACAAGCTATGCATTCCAGCTAGCTCCGTTTGTCTTTTGTTGTTGCATGACGTGCATGGAGGAGGATTAATGGGACATTTTGGCGTGAAGAAGACGGAGGACGTACTTGCTACACATTTCTTTTGGCCAAAGATGAGACGGGATGTTGAGTGTTTTATTGCTCGCTGCACTACATGTCAAAAAGCTAAGTCACGACTCAATCCTCATGGTTTATATATGCCTTTGCCTGTACCTAGTGTTCCTTGGGAGGATATATCTATGGACTTTGTTTTTGGTTTACCTCGAACAAAGAAGGGGAGGGATAGTATATTTGTTGTCGTGGATAGATTCTCGAAAATGGCACACTTTATACCATGTCATAAAAGCGATGATGCTGTTAATGTTGCTGATTTGTTCTTTTGTGAAATTATTCGCTTGCATGGTGTGCCAAATACTATTTGTTTCAGATCATGATACTAAATTTCTTAGCCACTTTTGGAGATGTTTATGGGCTAAGTTGGGGACTAAACTACTTTTTAGTACTACTTGTCACCCCCAAACTGATGGACAAACTGAAGTAGTCAATAGAACATTGTCTACTATGCTTAGGGCTGTTTTGAAGAATAATAAGAAAGTGTGGGAAGAATGCTTTCCTAATATTGAATTTGCTTATAATCGTTCATTGCATTCTACTACTAAGATGTGCCCTTTTGAAATTGTGTATGGTTTTCTACCTTGTGCACCTATTGATTTGTTGCCTCTTCCATCTTCAGAGAAGTTAATTTTGATGCTAAACAACATGCTGAATTTATCTTAAAAATGCATGATTTAACTAAGGAAAACATTGAGCATATGAATGCTAAATATAAACTTGTTGGAGATAAAGGTAGAAAACATGTTGTCTTTGCACCTCGAGATCTTGTTTGGTTACATTTGCGTAAGGATAGGTTTCCTCATTTGCGCAAATCAAAGCTAATGCCATGTGCTGATGGTCCTTTTAAGGTGTTTGAGAAAATAAATGATAATGCATATAAACTTGAGCTGCCTGCAGATTTTGGGGTTAGTCCCACTTTTAACATTGCAGATTTGAAGCCTTATTTGGGTGAGGAAGATGAGCTTCCGTCGAGGATGACTTCATTTCAAGAAGCATAGGATGATGAGGACATCAATACCATTGTTACACCTACAGCCCCTACTACTACATATACTGGATCAATTACTAGAGCTCGCGCACGCCAAGTAAATTATCACGTACTTTCGTTTCTTGGTAATGATTCTAATGTTCATGAGAATATGATGCTGCCTAAATTGGACACATTTATTTTGCTTACAAATGAAGGGCCTAGCATGGATAAGAGGGAAGAACACAGGAGCAAGACCAAGCATGGTCATGATGGCATGAGCAAGGGGAACAAAAACGGAGTTACAAATGATGATTTCAGGATTTTGAAGCCACCATAATGAGTGCATGAAGCCTTGGACGAAATATACAAGATGCCACTTCATAAATTTTGTCCAGAGGCTATTCTAGGTGCTGTGTCACCTTATTTTTGGGCCAGGCCCATGTAATTTCGAAATACATAAGTATAGACTATTTTTAGAGTCCGTATGTGTGGGGAAACAAGAGATAGGGTTCGTTTCGGACCCCTCCCCCAAGGGCCACGAAATTCCCCCATTTTCCTCCATATATACAACCCTTAGGGCACCGTTTGGACTTTGGGTTTTGTTTAGATTAAAAGTTCTCCGTAGCTGCAACTTCGCGTACTTAGTTTGTGTTCAATGACCAGACAAAGGCGTCACAGAACCCCACCTTCATTAATAAAGCTTTCCTCTTATATTCGCAATATCCAGATTTCAATCTTAGTTTCTTGCTTGTTCTTTGTTTGCTTGCAGGAAATAGACCTTTGTGGTCAGGTTGATCATGCTCCGGCGTGGACAATAACCTCTCGGAGTTGGTTTAGCGATTGCTAAGGCACGACGTCCTCACACGTTCGTAGTCGGATCATCAAAGTCGACTTCCACCAAAATTTTAGGCACCATCTCATCGAAAGACGGGACACCTTTGCCTCTATCAGTGACTTCCTCATGTCCTGACATACCAATTCATGATGAATATGATGATGAGCGTGTTGAGTTGCCTAGTTGTGATGCTATGCTACATAGGATATCATGTGAAAATTCTATTGGTCACATCATGTTTGATAATCCTTTAAGCTTGTCATATGCTATGAGTGAGATCTCCCATATTGCATCATTTCAATCTCAACATAGTAACTATGCATGCCCCATTAAAATAAATCCCATTTTCACTTATGGCATATATGACAAGATGATGGTCATTGGCTTTTGTTTTTCATGTGATGATATTGCCATGCTTCCTTTACATCATTTGCGCAATTCATCTACTATGCCATGTCATGATCATAGTGTTCCAAATATGCATTCTTTTGGATGTTGTTAATATTCTCCATGTGATTTTTCCATTAATGCTCATGAGGTAACCACCATAGTTTCCTCATACATATTAGGAGATTTTGATGCATTCCATACCTTGCATGATTCCCATGATTGCGTGCACCATATGCATTCCATGAATAACAATGCTCTACATATATCTCATGATGCATTACATCCTTTGAGTCTCCATTATGCCATACATAATAACAAACCTCTCATGATGGATGACATGTTTCTATATCACGCATCTCATTTATTTGAGCATTGGATATTTTGTGCTAACCAACACAAGCACGTGCGCATGATGATGGATGATGTGTACATATATCACACACACACAATTTTCCCTTTGCCTTTGTTTTGTGTAGGTACTCACATATACTCGTCAACCTCTCAATCCCAAGAGTTGATGAAACGACCTCTTGAGAGCAACGATGACTTGGGATTCCGTGGACTATCCTTACCACCGTTCTCTTTGCACAACGACTACGCGCATCTCTTTTACTTGTCTCTCACACGGCTATGGGCTATATATCACTTGTCATCTTATGCTCATACTATCGTGTTCACATTGCATGTTATGCCTCTTTACATGATTTTGCCATGCAATTGTGACTGAGGGAGTCCTGGACTAGGGGGTGTCCGGATAGCCGAACTATCATCATCGGCCGGACTCCAAGACTATGAAGATACAAGATTGAAGACTTCGTCCCGTGTCCGGATGGGACTTTCCTTGGCGTGCAAGGCAAGCTTGGTGATATGGATGTGTAGATCTCCTACCATTGTAACCGACTCTGTAACCCTAGCCCTCTCCGGTGTCTATATAAACCGGATGGCTTTAGTCTGTAGGACGAACAACAATCATACCATATGCTAGCTTCTAGGGTTTAGCCTCCTTGATCTCGTGGTAGATCTACTCTTGTAACACACATCATCAATATTAATCAAGCAGGACGTAGGGTTTTACCTCCATCAAGAGGGCCCGAACCTGGGTAAAACATCGTGTCCCTTGTCTCCTGTTACCATCCGCCTAGACGCACAGTTCGGGACCCCCTACCCGAGATCCGCCGGTTTTGACACCGACATTGTTGCTTTCATTGAGAGTTCCTCTGTGTCGTCACTGATAGGCTCGATGGCTTCTTCGATCATCAACAATGACGCAGTCTAGGGTGAGACCTTCCTCCCCGGACAGATCTTCGTATTCGACGGCTTTGCACTGCGGGCCAATTCGCTTGGCCATCTGGACCAGATCGAAAGCTATGCCCCTGGCCGTCAGGTCAGATTTTGAAGTTTGAACTTCACGGCTGACATCCGCGGGGAGTTGATCTTCGATGGATTCAAGCCACAGCCAAGCGCGCCGCACTGTCACGACGGGCATGATTTAGCTCTGCAGCCGGACAGTACCCTGGAGGCCGCACTTGAGCCCGCTCCGATCTTCAATTCGGAGCCGGCTGCGCAGATCGAGGACGGATGGCTAGAAACCGCCTCGGGGGCTGCAACCTCTACGGCAATAGAGCCGAACACTGACCTTGTCCCTCATGAAGCTCGTGACTCCGAGGTGCCGGACTCCTTGCTGGACTCCGAACCTCCCGCGCCCCCTCTAATCGAATTCGATTGGGCGCCGGTCATGGAGTTCACTGCTGCGGACATCTTCCAACACTCACCTTTCGGTGACATCTTGAGTTTGCTAAAGTATCTCTCGTTATTAGGAGAGCCCTGGCCGGACTACGGTCAGGACGGTTGGGATGCGGACGACGAAGAAATTCAAAGCCCACCCACAACCCACTTAGTAGCCACTGTCGATGATCTAACCGACATGCTAGACTATGACTCCGAAGACATCGACGGTATGGACGACGATGCCGGAGACGACCAAGAACCAGCACCTACCGGGCACTGGAAAGCCACCTCATCATATGACATATACATGGTGGATATCCCAAAGGATGGGAATGGCGAAGGAACAGCGGAGCATGACCCCTCCAAGAAACAGCCCAAGCGTCGGCGTCAGCGGCGCCGCTCTAAATCCCGCCACAGCAAGAATGAAGTTTCCGGCACCGGAGATAATAACACCCCAGACAGTTCCGAGGACAACCCACTCCAGCAAGATTCAGCACAGGAGGATGGAGATGCCATCCCTCATGAGAGAGCGGTAGAAGAAGAGCTAGAGGATTATATGCCTCCTTCCGGAGACGAGGTAAGCCTCGACGATGACGAATTCGTCGTGCCTGAGGATCCCGTCGAACAAGAGCGTTTTAAACACAGGCTTATGGCCACGGCAAACAGCCTCAAGAAAAAGCAGCAACAGCTTAGAGCTAATCAAGATCTGCTAACCGACAGATGGACTGAAGTCCTCGCGGCCGAAGAGCATGAGCTCGAACACCCTTCCAAAAGCTACCCTAAATGCAAGCTGCTCCCCTGATTAGAGGAGGAGGCGTATGAACCCGCATCACCAGCAGACAATACGGCTGACCGACAACCCCGTGGTCGCGACAGAGAGGCCTCTAGGCCCTTCACTAGAACCGTACCCCGGCATCGCTCGAAAAGCACAAGGCCACAGGGGAACGCTCCGGACTTGCGAGATATATTGGAGGATAAGGCAAGACAAGCAAGATCGATCTATGGATCGCGTGGGCGGCCCATGATACGTGACGACAACCGTCGCGCCGGACACAGTAAGTCCGGTCGGGCCGAACAAAATAGACAAAGCTCTTTTGAGCTCCATCGTGATATCGCCCAGTACAGAGGCGCCGCACACCCACTATGCTTCACAGATGAAGTAATGGATCATCAAATCCCTGAAGGGTTTAAACCCGTGAAGATTGAAGTTGGAAATATGCCCTAGAGGCAATAATAAAAGCATTATTATTATATTTCCTTGTTCATGATAATTGTCTTTTATTCATGCTATAATTGTATTATCCGGAAATCGTAATACATGTGTGAATACATAGACCACAATACGTCCCTGGTGAGCCTCTAGTTGACTAGCTCGTTGGTCAACAGATAGTCGTGGTTTCCTGACTATGGACATTGGATGTCATTGACAACGGGATCACATCATTAGGAGAATGATGTGATGGACAAGACCCAATCCTAAGCATAGCACAAGATCGTGTAGTTCGTTTTGCTAGAGTTTTGTCAATGTCAAGTATCTCTTCCTTAGACCATGAGATCGTGTAACTCCCGAATACCGTAGGTGTGATTTGGGTGTACCAAACGTCACAACGTAACTGGGTGACTATAAAGGTACACTACAGGTATCTCCGAAAGTGTCTGTTGGGTTGACACAGATCGAGACTGGGATTTGTCACTCCGTATGACGGAGAGGTATCTCTGGGCCCACTCGGTAATGCATCATCATAATGAGCTCAAAGTGACCAAGTGCTTGGTCACGGGATCATGCATTACGATACGAGTAAAGTGACTTGCCGGTAACGAGACTGAACGAGGTATTGGGATACTGACGATCGTGTCTCGGGCATGTAACGTACCGATTGACAAAGGGAATAGTATACGGGGTTGCTTGAATCCTCGACATCGTGGTTCATCCGATGACATCATCGAGGAGCATGTGGGAGCCAACATGGGTATCCAGAAAATGTGGAATCATTTCACAACTCACGCCGCCTGGAACACCTCAGCGTAACGGTGTGTCCGAACGTCGTAATCGCACTCTATTGGATATGGTGCGATCTATGATGTCTCTTACCGATTTACTGCTATCATTTCGGGGATACGCTCTAGAGACAGCTACATTCACTTTAAATAGGGCACCATCTAAATCCGTTGAGACGACACCGTATGAATTATGGTTTCAGAAGAAACCTAAGCTGTCGTTTCTAAAAGTTTGGGGATGCGATGCTTATGTCAAGAAACTTCAACCTGACAAGCTCGAACCCAAGTCGGAAAAATGCGTCTTCATAGGATACCCTAAAGAAACCATTGGGTATACCTTCTACTTAAGATCCGAGGGCAAGATCTTTGTTGCCAAGAACGGATCCTTTCTAGAAAAAGAGTTTCTCTCGAAAGAAGTAAGTGGGAGGAAAGTAGAACTCGATGAAGTACTACCTCTTGAACAGGATAGTAGTGCAGCTCAGGAAAATGTTCCTGTGATGCCTACTCCAACTAGAGAGGAAATTAATGATGATGATCAAGGTACTTCTGATCAAGTTGCTACTGAACTTCGTAGGTCCACAAGGACACGTTCCGCACCAGAGTGGTACGGCAACCCTGTCCTGGAAATCATGTTGTTGGACAACGGTGAACCTTCGAACTATGAAGAAGCGATGGCGGGCCCAGATTCCAACAAATGGCTTGAAGCCATGAAATCCGAGATAGAATCCATCTATGAAAACAAAGTATGGACTTTGACTGACTTGCCCGATGATCGGCGAGCGATAGAAAACAAATGGATCTTTTAGAAGAAGACGGACGCGGATGGTAATGTCACCATCTATAAAGCTCGACTTGTCGCTAAGGGTTATCGGCAAGTTCAAGGGATTGACTACGATGAGACTTTCTCTCCCGTAGCGAAGCTTAAGTCCGTCTGAATCATGTTAGCAATTGCGGCATACTATGATTATGAGATATGGCAGATGGACGTCAAAACGGCATTCCTTAACGGGCATCTTAAGGAAGAACTGTATATGATGCAGCCGGAGGGTTTTGTCGATCCTAAGAATGCTAACAAAGTATGCAAGCTCCAGCGATCCATTTATGGGCTGGTGCAAGCATCTCGGAGTTGGAACATTCGCTTTGATGAGATGATCAAAGCGTTTGGGTTTATGCAGACTTACGGAGAAGCCTGCGTTTACAAGAAAGTGAGTGGGAGCTCTGTAGCATTTCTCATATTATATGTAGATGACATACTCTTGATGGGAAATGATATAGAATTCTTGGACAGCATAAAGGCCTACTTGAATAAGTGTTTTTCAATGAAGGACCTTGGAGAAGCTGCTTATATATTAGGCATGAAGATCTATAGAGATAGATCGAGACGCCTCATAGGTCTTTCACAAAGCACATACCTTGATAAGATTTTGAAGAAGTTCAAAATGGATCAGTCTAAGAAGGGGTTCTTGCCTGTATTGCAAGGTGTAAGATTGAGCTCGGCTCAATGCCCGACCACGGCAAAAGATAAAGAAGAGATGAGTGTCATCCCCTATGCTTCAGCCATAGGATCTATTATGTATGCCATGCTGTGTACCAGACCTGATGTAAACCTTGCCGTAAGTTTGGCAGGAAGATACCAAAGTAATCCCGGCAAGGAACACTGGATAGCGGTCAAGAATATCCTGAAGTACCTAAAAAGGACAAAGGACATGTTTCTTGTTTATGGAGGTGACGAAGAACTCTCCGTAAAGGGTTACGTCAACGCTAGCTTCGACATAGATCTGGATGACTCTAAGTCACAAACCGGATACGTGTATATGTTGAATGGTGGAGCAGTAAGCTGGTGCAGCTGCAAGCAGAGCGTCGTGGTGGGATCTACATGTGAAGCGGAGTACATGGCAGCCTCGGAGGCAGCGCATGAAGCTATTTGGGTGAAGGAGTTCATCACCGACCTAGGAGTCATACCCAATGCGTCGGGGCCGATCAAACTCTTCTGTGACAACACTGGGGCTATTGCCCTTGTCAAGGAGCCCAGGTTTCACAAGAAGACCAGGCACATCAAGCGTCTTTTCAACTCCATCCGTGAAAATGTTCAAGATGGAGACATAGATATTTGCAAAGTACATATGGATCTGAATGTCGAAGATCCGTTGACTAAACCTCTCTCGCGAGCAAAACATGATCAACACCAGAACTCTATGGGTGTTCGATTCATCACAATGTAACTAGATTATTGACTCTAGTGCAAGTGGGAGACTGTTGGAAATATGCCCTAGAGGCAATAATAAAAGCATTATTATTATATTTCCTTGTTCATGATAATTGTCTTTTATTCATGCTATAATTTTATTATCCGGAAATCGTAATACATGTGTGAATACATAGACCCCAATACGTCCCTGGTGAGCCTCTAGTTAACTAGCTCGTTGGTCAACAGATAGTCATGGTTTCCTGACTATGGACATTGGGTGTCATTGACAATGGGATCACATCATTAGGAGAATGATGTGATGGACAAGACCCAATCCTAAGCATAGCACAAGATCGTGTAGTTCGTTTTGCTAGAGTTTTTTCAATGTCAAGTATCTCTTCCTTAGACCATGAGATCGTGTAACTCCCGGATACCGTAGGTGTGCTTTGGGTGTACCAAACGTCACAACGTAACTGGGTGACTATAAAGGTACACTACAGGTATCTCCGAAAGTGTCTGTTGGGTTGACACGGATCGAGACTGGGATTTGTCACTCTGTATGACGGAGAGGTTCTCTGGGCCCACTCGGTAATGCATCATCATAATGAGCTCAAAGTGACCAAGTGCTTGGTCACGGGATCATGCATTACGGTACGAGTAAAGTGACTTGCCGGTAACGAGACTGAACGAGGTATTGGGATACCGACGATCGAGTCTCGGGCATGTAACGTACCGATTGACAAAGGGAATAGTATACGGGGTTGCTTGAATCCTCGACATCGTGGTTCATCTGATGACATCATCGAGGAGCATGTGGGAGCTACCATGGGTATCCAGATCCTGCTATTGGTTATTGACCTGAGAGCCATCTCGGTCATGTCTGCATGTCTCCCGAACCCGTAGGGTCTACACACTTAAGGTTCGGTGACGCTAGGGTTATTAGGAAGACTTGTATGTGAATACCGAATGTTGTTCGGAGTCCCGGATGAGATCCCGGACGTCACGAGGAGTTCCGGAAGGGTCCGGACGGTAAAGATTTATATATGGGAAATTGTCAAACGGACACCGGAAAGTTTCGGGGGCATATCGGTATTGTACCGGGGCCACCGGAAGGGTTCTGGGGGTCCACCGGGAGGGGCCACCCCTCCCGGGGGGCCACATGGGCTGCATGGGGCAGGAGCCAGCCCCTGGAGGGCTGGGTGCCCCCCTTGGGCCCATGCGCCTAGGGTTGGGGGGAACCCTAAGGGGGGCGCCCCCCTTGCTTGGGGGGCAAGTCCCCCCTCCCTGGCCGCCGCCCCCCCTCTAGATCCCATCTAGAGGGGCCGGCCCCCCTTTCCTCTTCCCCTATAAATAGAGGGGTGAGGGGAGGGCTGCATACCCAAGCCAAGGCGCAGCCCCTCCCCTCCCTAACACCTCTCCTCCTCCGTACGTGCTTGGCGAAGCCCTGTCGGAGTACTGCTGCACAAACAACACCACGCCGTCGTGCTGCCATTGGAGCTGTCTTCCTCAACCTCTCCTTCCTCCTTGCTGGATCAAGACGGAGGGGACATCGCCCGTACCGTACGTGTGTTGAACGCGGAGGTGCTGTCCGTTCAACACTTGGTCATCGGTGATCTGAATCACGGCGAGTACGACTCCATCATCACCATCCCCTTGAATGCTTCCGCACTCGATCTACAAGTGGTATGTAGATGCAAACTCACTCCCTTGACTCATTGCTTAGATGAACTCATAGATGGATCTTGGTGAAACCGTAGGAAAATTTTTAATTTTCTACAACGTTCCCCAACAATTGAATCTTACGATGGCACAACAGACCCCGCGGTTTGGATCGATGACTATCTCCTTCACATCCACATGGCCCATGGTGACGATCTTCACGCCATCAAATATCTCCCACTCAAGCTTAAAGGACCAGCCCGGCATTGGCTTAACAGCTTGCCAGCAGAGTCAATTGGGAGTTGGGAAGACCTGGAAGCCGCATTCCTCGATAACTTCCAAGGCACGTATGTGCGACCACCAGACGCTGACGACCTAAGCCATATAATTCAGCAGCCAGACGAATCGGCCAGACAATTCTGGACAAGGTTCTTAACCAAGAAAAACCAAATCGTCGACTGTCCGGATGCGGAGGCCCTCGTGGCCTTCAAACATAACATCCGCGACGAGTGGCTTGCCCGGCACCTGGGACAGGAAAAGCCGAAATCTATGGCCGCCCTCACATCACTCATGACCCACTTCTGCGCGAGTGAGGACAGCTGGCTAGCACGCAGCAACAACCTTAGCAAAAATTCTGGCAGTCCGGATATCAAGGACCATAATGGCAGGTCGCGTTGCAACAAAAACAAACGCCGAATTAACGGCGATAATAGTGAAGATACGGCAGTCAATGCCGGATTCAGAGGCTCTAAACCCGGTCAGCGGAAAAAGCCATTCAAAAGAACTACTCCGGGTCTGTCCAATTTGGACCGAATACTCGACCGCTCGTGCCAGATACACGGCACCCCCAAAAAGCCAGCCAACCACACCAACAGGGACTGTTGGGTATTCAAGCAGGCAGGCAAGTTAATTGCCAAAAACAATGACAAGGGGTTGCATAGCGATGACGAGGAAGAGACCCGACCGCCGAACAATAGAGGACAGAAGGGTTTCCCCCCACAGGTGCGGACGGTGAACATGATATACGGAACGCACATACCCAAAAGGGAGCGGAAGCGTGCACTCAGGGATGTATACGTGATGGAGCCAGTTGCCCCGAAGTTCAATCCATGGTCCTCCTGCCCGATCACTTTTGACCGAAGGGACCACCCCACCAGCATCCGCCATGGCGGATTCGCCGCATTGGTTTTAGACCCAATCGTCGATGGATTTCACCTCACCAGAGTCCTGATGGACGGCGGCAGCAGCCTGAATCTGCTTTATCAGGATACAGTGTGCAAAATGGGCATGGACCCCTCAAGGATTAAACCTACCAAGACGACCTTGAAAGGCGTCATACCAGGTGTAGAAGCCAATTGTACAGGCCCAGTTACACTGGAAGTGGTCTTCGGATCCCCGGATAACTTCCGAAGCAAGGAGTCAATCTTCGACATAGTTCCGTTCCGCAGCGGCTATCATGCTCTGCTCGGACGTACCGCGTTCGCAAAGTTCAACGCGGTGCCACACTACGCATACCTCAAGCTCAAGATGCCAGGCCCTCGAGGAGTCATCACGGTCAACGGAAACACTGAATGATCTCTCCGAACGGAGGAACATATAGCGGCTCTCGCGGCAGAAGTACAGTGCAGCCTCTTAAGGCAATTCTCGAGTCCGGTCGATAAGCGACCGGACACGGCTAAACGTGCCCGGAGTAACCTACAACAAGACCACCTGGCACGTTCCGAGCACGCGTAGCAATGCGGCCCCAACCCTAGCCCCTGCAAAACGTCAAGACAGGTTCTTCGCGTACACCATTACACTCTGAAGATACCATGGGCATGGGGAGAGGGGCACGACCATGATAGGCCCAGAATGCGGGTCAACCACACTAGGGGCTGTCAAGTGTGTCGTTCTTTTTTTCTTTTTCCTTTTTATTTTTACCCACAGGACTCCGTTCGTCAGAGGCCCTATCCGGCAGCAGACCTGAACTCACGATGCAACAGCCAGGGAAGGAGAAAGGCTACAACGAATATCCAGGTGGTCTCCATTACGAGCATTAAATCTGTTTTATGCACCATTCTGCAGCCTACCCCTGGAGGGGGACATGTTTAATAGTCCCATCCCTTGCTTATCGCACCATTTGTATCGTTCTGCATTTACAGCAGTTTTTCTTGAATAAGTAATGCAGCACCTTGTTGCTTCCAATTGCATTTCTTTCTTATACATATGTTCATTTATGACATGTTGCATCCGTACATTTTGGTATGGCTAAATACACCAGGGGCTTATGTTTCCCGCATCATGGTGTGATAAGTCCGAACACTTTCACAAGTGCGGCACCCCGAACTTATAGCATTATATGCATCGGCTCCGAATCATGTCTTGGGTCAATAGTTGGGTTTGCCCGGCTCCCATGTTTTGGTACCTTACGTTCCGTTGTATCGGCTAAGGTAGCACTGGGAGAACCACTGTGATTGCGCCCTAGTTGAGCTGGGCGAGCGCCTCAGTGGAGAAAGCTAAAACTGACCGTCATGATGAGGCGAGAGCCGATCGCTGTTCGAGAGGTTTTTTGCGAGTCCCTAAAGACTTATGCCGCTTAGAGCGAGGAGCCGGCTTTGCCCGGCCCAGGCGTGGATAGCGCCCCAAATTCGGCCTTCTGAAGACTAGGGGCTTCGCCGAAATTTAAAATTATGGAATTCTATGGCTAAGTGAGAGTGTTCAAGCATTATAAGTCCGGTTGCCTTGTTCGTTGTGTTGAGCGCCTCCCTAGATGGACCCAAAAATGGGAACAAGAGTGCTCATGTTTATCCCGAACACCCCAGCACTCGTGGCATGGGTGCTGAAGCCGACGACTTGCCATCTCTCAGATTTGATAAACAGCCGCACAGAAGGTAATATTTTAAATTAACAAGCGTTGCTTAGCACATATGAACTAAGTTTTCAGCGCACAGGATAACAAAATGTGAGTCTACTCAAATATTACATCTTTGGAGCACTCACCCGCAATAATGCGGGCACCCTTCAGGACACTCTTATAATACATCTCGGGCGTGCGATGCTCCTTGCCCTGCGGTGGCGCGTCCGTCACAAGCTTCTGAGCATCCATCTTGCCCCAGTGCACCTTTGCGCGGGCAAGGGCCCGACGGGCACCTTCAATATAGGTGGAGTGCTTGATGACTTCAACCCATGACACGCATCCACCAGCCGCCACACCAGGCCGAAGTAGCTCCCAGGCATGGCCTCCTCAGGCCATAGCCGAACTATGAGGCCCTTCATGGCCTGTTCGGCCACCTTGTGGAGCTCGAACAGCTGCTTCAGCTGGTCGCTAAGGGGCACCGGATGTCCGGCCTCAGCATACTGAGACCAGAAGACCTTCTCCGTCGAGCTCCCCTCCTCGTCCCGGTAGAACGCGGCAGCATCAGACACGCTGCAAGGAAGATCTGTGAACGCTCCTAGAGAGCTCTGAATTCGGGTAAGTAATAGGTAATTAACACTCACATGCTTACTTTGAATGAAAAATGCCTTACCCGCTGCTATTTTCTTCAACGCCTCGATTTCTTGGAGGGCCTTGTAGGCTTCGGCCTTAGCGGCTTTGGCACTCTCAAGAGCCGATGCAAGCTCAGACTCTCAAGTCTTCGAGTCACGCTCCAGGCTCTCATGTTTTTCCATGAGATCCTGGAGCTCTTGTTGTACCTCCGCCACCCGTGCCTCCTGGTTCTCTCGCTCGGTGCGCTCTGCGGCCGCATTACGTTCGGCTGCGGCCACCGCCTCCTTCAGGGTCGCCACCTCGTTAGTGGCCCCTGCAATACCCATGTTATCCTTGTCATTCTTCTTGCAACCAAAATCCTTTTCTGTAAGGTACAATTTTAATAAGGTGTTACTCACCTTCCTTGTCCTCGAGCTGCTTCTTGGCACGGCCGAGCTCGTTCACGGACCGCTCGAGGCTTTGCTTCAAAGTATTGACCTCCGCAGTCAATGCGGCAGAGGTCAGCAGCGCAGCCTGCAATCCCATATTGACATATTTTTTATGACTCCTGCGTATATCTTTTTAGATCCTCAGTCGGTCTTTTCTTTCCGAACACCAAACCGAGCATCAGGGGCTACTGTCTATGCGGTACTATTTTACATATATCAAAATTCTTACCTCAAAGCCTCTTAGAAGGCTGCTGCAGGCTTCGGTCAGCCTGCTCTTGGCGAGCTGAACCTTCTGAATCACCGCACTCATAACAGTGCGGTTTTCCTCTTCGATGGAGGCGCCATTGAGCGCCTCCAGCAAGCTATCCAGCGCCTCCGGTTGGACGGAGGCTGCCGGCGTCACGGTCTTGCCCTTCTTACGAAGGGGCCGCCCGCCGGACTCGGGAGCCACTATGGGTTCCGAGGCCGAGTCCGGTGCAAAGTCCGGGAGGTTGTTTTGCGACACCTCCAGGGCCTCCTCCTCCTGGTGGGTCCCTTCCCGGGATCCCACCTCAGCATCGTCCGCATCACGGGGGGTGGAGGCGGTCGGAAGAGAATCCATATCCGACGCACCTAAAGACCCGCTCGACGAAGCGGGAAGATCATCCTTGGGCGGACTGCAGGGTTGTATGCGGCATTAGAAAGACATTATGTGGCGAAAAGAAAAACCATGAAGTTATTCGGGAGTCCGGAGACTTACGATCTCGCCAGGGGCTTGGCCCTTGGAGGCCAGTCCTCGTCGTCGTCGCTGGCGTTGGCAAAGCAGTCCGAGGAAAGAGTTTTTCCCTTCTTGGACCCTTCGGCCTCCCTCGTTGGGGAGGCCTTCCTTTTCTTCCCTCCCCCCACTGGGGGAGAGGCTTTCTTTTTCTCCTCCTTGCCTTTGTGGGAGGAGTCTGCCTCGGAGTCATCATCCGATAACACGTGAAAACGGGAAATCTTCCGAGTTCCCGTGGCCTTCTTCTTGGCCTTCTTCTCTGGCACCACGTGGGGTGCCGGAGCCAGCAGCCCCGTTAAGCGGGCGTCCGCTGGGTCCTCTGGTAATGGGGCTGGACAGATAGTCTGTTCGGCCTTCTCCAGCCAGCCCTGTCAAAGGAGAGGGAGTTTAGATCCCGCATAGAGTCAAACTATGGAAAACAAACGCCACGAAGAGGGCAAAATCGCTTACCTCGTCAGCTGGATGCTGCGAGCTGAATCGGCGATCTTCGGTAGCGGATGCGGGGGCCTCGGCACCCTTAAACAACACCTTCTAGACATCTTCCTATGTAGTATCGAAGAGCACGCTCAAAGTTTGGTGCTGCACCGGATCGAACTCCCACATATTGAAGCCCCGTTGTTGGCACGGGAGAATCCAGCGGATGAGCATGACCTGGACTACGTTGACAAGCTTGAGCTTCTTGTCCACTAGCTTTTGGATGCAAGCTTGGAGTCCGGTCAGCTCCTCCGAATCACCCCATGTCCGGCCGCTCTCTTTCCAGGAGGTGAGCCATGTGGGGATGCCAGATCTGAATTCGGGGGCCGCTGCCCATTCAGGGTCACGCGGCTCAGTGATGTAGAACCACCCTGATTGCCACCCCTTAATGGTTTCCACGAAAGTGCCTTCAAGCCAAGTAACATGGGACATCCTGCCCACCATGGCGCCTCCGCACTCCACTTGTCTGCCCTCCTCAACCTTCGGCTTGATACTGAAGGTCCTGAGCCACAAACCGAAGTGGGGCTAGATGCAGAGGAAGGCCTCGCACACGACGATGAACGCCGAGATGTTGAGGATGAAATTCGGGGCCAGATCATGGAAATCCAGGCCGTAGTAGAACATGAGCCCCCGGACGAAGGGATGGAGTGGGAAGCCCAGTCCGTGGAGGAAATGGGGAAGAAATACTACCCTCTCATGGGGCCTGGGGGTGGGAATGAGCTCTCCCTTGTTGGGGAGCCGGTGTGCGATGTTGCTGGACAGATATCCGGCACTGCGCAGCTTCTGGATGTGCCCCTCCATTACAGAGGAGGCCATCCACTTGCCTCCCGCTCCGGACATAGTTGGAGGAGGTTGAGGTGAGATGTGCGGACTTGGGCGCTGGAGCTCAAGTTCGCGAAGATGGATAAGCCAAGGAGGAAGAAGGCGCAGGTAAAAGGGTTGGATCTTTATACCCTTATATGGGCGGATGGACGTCAAAACGGCATTCCTTAACGGGCATCTTAAGGAAGAACTGTATATGATGCAGCCGGAGGGTTTTGTCGATCCTAAGAATGCTAACAAAGTATGCAAGCTCCAGCGATCCATTTATGGGCTGGTGCAAGCATCTCGGAGTTGGAACATTCGCTTTGATGAGATGATCAAAGCGTTTGGGTTTACGCAGACTTACGGAGAAGCCTGCGTTTACAAGAAAGTGAGTGGGAGCTCTGTAGCATTTCTCATATTATATGTAGATGACATACTCTTGATGGGAAATGATATAGAATTCTTGGACAACATAAAGGCCTACTTGAATAAGTGTTTTTCAATGAAGGACCTTGGAGAAGCTGCTTATATATTAGGCATGAAGATCTATAGAGATAGATCGAGACATCTCATAGGTCTTTCACAAAGCACATACCTTGATAAGATTTTGAAGAAGTTCAAAATGGATCAGTCTAAGAAGGGGTTCTTTCCTGTATTGCAAGGTGTGAGATTGAGCTCGGCTCAATGCCCGACCACGGCAAAAGATAAAGAAGAGATGAGTGTCATCCCCTATGCTTCAGCCATAGGATCTATTATGTATGCCATGCTGTGTACCAGACCTGATGTAAACCTTGCCGTAAGTTTGGTAGGAAGATACCAAAGTAATCCCGGCAAGGAACACTGGACAGCGGTCAAGAATATCCTGAAGTACCTGAAAAGGACAAAGGACATGTTTCTCGTTTATGCAGGTGACGAAGAACTCGCCGTAAAGGGTTACGTCGACGCTATCTTCGACACAGATCTGGATGACTCTAAGTCACAAACCGGATACGTGTATATGTTGAATGGTGGAGCAGTAAGCTGGTGCAGCTGCAAGCAGAGCGTCGTGGTGGGATCTACATGTGAAGCGGAGTACATGGCAGCCTCGGAGGCAGCGCATGAAGCTATTTGGGTGAAGGAGTTCATCACCGACCTAGGAGTCATACACAATGCGTCGGGGCCGATCAAACTCTTCTGTGACAACACTGGGGCTATTGCCCTTGCCAAGGAGCCCAGGTTTCACATGAAGGCCAGGCACATCAAGCGTCGTTTCAACTAAATCCATGAGAATGTTCAAGATGGAGACATAGATATTTGCAAAGTACATACGGATCTGAATGTCGCAGATCCGTTGACTAAACCTCTCTCGTGAGCAAAACATGATCAACACCAGAACTCTATGGGTGTTCGATTCATCACAATGTAACTAGATTATTGACTCTAGTGCAAGTGGGAGACTGTTGGAAATATGCCCTAGAGGCAATAATAAAAGCATTATTATTATATTTCCTGGTTCATGATAATTGTCTTTTATTCATGCTATAATTGTATTATCTGGAAATCGTAATACATGTGTGAATACATAGACCCCAATACATCCCTGGTGAGCCTCTAGTTGACTAGCTCGTTGGTCAATAGATAGTCATGGTTTCCTGACTATGGACATTGGATGTCATTGACAACGGGATCACATCATTAGGAGAATGATGTGATGGACAAGACCCAATCCTAAGCATAGCACAAGATCGTGTAGTTCGTTTTGCTAGAGTTTTTTCAATGTCAAGTATCTCTTCCTTAGACCATGAGATCGTGTAACTCCCGGATACCGTAGGTGTGCTTTGGGTGTACCAAACGTCACAACGTAACTGGGTGACTATAAATGTACACTACAGGTATCTCCGAAAGTGTCTGTTGGGTTGACACGGATCGAGACTGGGATTTGTCACTCCGTATGACGGAGAGGTATCTTTGGGCCCACTCGGTAATGCATCATCATAATGAGCTCAAAGTGACCAAGTGCTTGGTCACGGGATCATGCATTACGGTACGAGTAAAGTGACTTGCCGGTAACGAGACTGAACGAGGTATTGGGATACCGACGATCGTGTCTCGGGCATGTAACGTACCGATTGATAAAGGGAATAGTATACGGGGTTGCTTGAATCCTCGACATCGTGGTTCATCTGATGACATCATCGAGGAGCATGTGGGAGCCAACATGGGTATCCAGATGCCGCTGTTGGTTATTGACCTAAGAGCCATCTCGGTCATGTCTGCATGTCTCCCGAACCCGTAGGGTCTACACAGTTAAGGTTCGGTGACGCTAGGGTTATTAGGAAGACTTGTATGTGAATACCGAATGTTGTTCGGAGTCCCGGATGAGATCCCGGACGTCACGAGGAGTTCCGGAAGGGTCCGGAGGTAAAGATTTATATATGGGAAATTGTCAAACGGACACCGGAATGTTTCGGGGGCATATCGGTCTTGTACCGGGGCCACCGGAAGGGTTCCGGGGGTCCACCGGGAGGGGCCACCCCTCCCGGGGGGGCACATGGGCTGCATGGGGCAGGAGCCAGCCCCTGGAGGGCTGGGCGCCCCCCCCTTGGGCCCATGCGCCTAGGGTTGGGGGGGGAACCCTAAGGGGGGCGCCCCCCTTGCTTGGGGGGCAAGTCCCCCCTCCCTGGCCGCCGCCCCCCCTCTAGATCCCATCTAGAGGGGCCGGCCCCCCTTTCCCCTTCCCCTATAAATAGAGGGGTGAGGGGAGGGCTGCATACCCAAGCCAAGGCGCAGCCCCTCCCCTCCCCAACACCTCTCCTCCTCCGTACGTGCTTGGCGAAGCCCTGTCGGAGTACTGCTGCACAAACAACACCACGCCGTCGTGCTGCCGTTGGAGCTGTCTTCCTCAACCTCTCCTTCCTCCTTGCTGGATCAAGACGGAGGAGACTTCGCCCGTACCGTACGTGTGTTGAACGCGGAGGTGCTGTCCGTTCAACACTTGGTCATCGGTTATCTGAATCACGGCGAGTACGACTCCATCATCACCATCCCCTTGAGAGCTTCCGCACTCGATCTACAAGTGGTATGTAGATGCAAACTCACTCCCTTGACTCGTTGCTTAGATGAACTCATAGATGGATCTTGGTGAAACCGTAGGAAAAATTTTAATTTTCTGCAACGTTCCCCAACAATTGAATCTTACGATGGCACAACAGACCCCGCGGTTTGGATCGATGACTATCTCCTTCACATCCACATGGCCCGCGGTGACGATCTTCATGCCATCAAATATCTCCCACTCAAGCTTAAAGGACCAGCCCGGCATTGGCTTAACAGCTTGCCAGCAGAGTCAATTGGGAGTTGGGAAGACCTGGAAGCCGCATTCCTCAATAACTTCCAAGGCACGTATGTGCGACCACCAGACGCTGACGACCTAAGCCATATAATTTAGCAGCCAGACGAATCGTCCAGACAATTCTGGACAAGGTTCTTAACCAAGAAAAACCAAATCGTCGACTGTCCGGATGCGGAGGCCCTCGTGGCCTTCAAACATAACATCCGCGACGAGTGGCTTGCCCGGCACCTGGGACAGGAAAAGCCGAAATCCATGGCCGCCCTCACATCACTCATGACCCGCTTCTGCGCGGGTGAGGACAGCTGGCTAGCACGCAGCAACAACCTCAGCAAAAATTCTGGCAGTCCGGATATCAAGGACCGTAATGGCAGGTCGCGTTGCAACAAAAACAAACGCCGCATTAACGGCGATAATAGTGAAGATACGGCAGTCAATGCCGGATTCAGAGGCTCTAAACCCGGTCAGCGGAAAAAGCCATTCAAAAGAACTACTCCGGGTCCGTCCAATTTGGACCGAATACTCGACCGCTCGTGCCAGATACACGGCACCCCCAAAAAGCCAGCCTACCAAACCAACAGGGACTGTTGGGTATTCAAGCAGGCAGGCAAGTTAATTGCCAAAAACAATGACAAGGGGTTGCATAGCGATGACGAGGAAGAGACCCGACCGCCGAACAATAGAGGACAGAAGGGTTTCCCCCCACAGGTGTGGACGGAGAACATGATATACGCAACGCACATACCCAAA
The DNA here is from genome assembly GCF_018294505.1 of Triticum aestivum. NCBI lineage: Eukaryota > Viridiplantae > Streptophyta > Magnoliopsida > Poales > Poaceae > Triticum > Triticum aestivum. The sequence continues at coordinate 224,040,805 of NC_057795.1, forward strand.
ATGAAGCGGAAGTGTGCACTCAGGGATGTATACGTGATGGAGCCAGTTGCCCCGAAGTTCAATCCATGGTCCTCCTGCCCGATCACTTTTGACCGAAGGGACCACCCCACTAGCATCCGCCACGGTGGATTCTCCGCATTGGTTTTAGACCCAATCCTCGATGGATTTCACCTCACCAGAGTCCTGATGGACGGCGGCAGCAGCCTGAATCTGCTTTATCAGGATACAGTGCGCAAAATGGGCATGGACCCCTCAAGGATTAAACCTACCAAGACGACCTTGAAAGGCGTCATACCAGGTGTAGAAGCCAATTGTACAGGCCCAGTTACACTGGAAGTGGTCTTCGGATCCCCGGATAACTTCCGAAGCAAGGAGTTAATCTTCGACATAGTTCCGTTCCGCAGCGGCTATCATGCTCTGCTCGGACGTACCGTGTTCGCAAAGTTCAACGCGGTGCCGCACTACGCATACCTCAAGCTCAAGATGCCAGGCCCTCGAGGAGTCATCACGGTCAACGGAAACACTGAACGATCTCTCTGAACGGAGGAACATATAGCGGCTCTCGCGGCAGAAGTACAGTGCAGCCTCTTAAGGCAATTCTCGAGTCCGGTCGTTAAGCGACCGGACACGGCTAAACGCGCTCGGAGTAACCTACAACAAGACCACCTGGCACGTTTCGAGCACGCGTAGCAATGCGGCCCCAACCCTAGCCCCTGCAAAACGTCAAGACAGGTCCTTCGCGTACACCATTACGCTCTGAAGATACCATGGGCATGGGGAGAGGGGCACGACCATGATAGGCCCAGAATGCGGCTCAACCACACCAGGGGCTGTCAAGTGTGTCGTTCTTTTTTTTTCTTTTTCCTTTTTATTTTTACCCACAGGACTCCGTTCGTCAGAGGCCCTGTCCGGCAGCAGACCTGCCGAACTCACGATGCAATAGCCAGGGAAGGAGAAAGGCTACAACGAATATCCAGGTGGTCTCCATTACGAGCATTAAATCTGTTTTATGCACCATTCCGCAGCCTACCCCTGGAGGGGGACATGTTTAATAGTCCCATCCCTTGCTTATCGCACCATTTGTATCGTTCTGCATTTACAGCAGTTTTTCTTGAATAAGTAATGCAGCACCTTTTTGCTTCCAATTGCATTTCTTTCTTATACATATGTTCATTTATGACATGTTGCATCCGTACATTTTGGTATGGCTAAATACACCAGGGGCTTATGTTTCCCGCATCATGATGTGATAAGTCCGAACACTTTCACAAGTGCGACACCCCGAACTTATAGCATTATATGCATCGGCTCCGAATCATGTCTTGGGTCAATAGTTGGGTTTGCCCGGCTCCCATGTTTTGGTACCTTACGTTCCATTGTATCGGCTAAGGTAGCACTGGGAGAACCACTGCGATTGCGCCCCAGTTGAGCTGGGTGAGTGCCTCAGTGGAGAAAGGTAAACTGACCGTCATGATGAGGCGAGAGCAGGTCGTTGTTCGAGAGGTTTTTTGCGAGTCCCTAAAGACTTATGCCGCTTAGAGCGAGGAGCCGGCTTTGCCCGGCCCAGGCGTGGATAGCGCCCCAAATTCGGCCTTCTGAAGACTAGGGGCTTCGCCGAAATTTAAAATTATGGAATTCTATGGCTAAGTGAGAGTGTTCAAGCATTATAAGTCCGGTTGCCTTGTTCGTTGTGTTGAGCGCCTCCCTAGATGGACCCAAAAATGGGAACAAGAGTGCTCAAGTTTATCCCGAACACCCCAGCACTCGTGGCATGGGTGCTGAAGCCGACGACATGCCATCTCTCAGATTTGATAAACAGCCGCACAGAAGGTAATATTTTAAATTAACAAGCGTTGCTTAGCACATATGAACTAAGTTTTCAGCGCACAGGATAACAAAATGTGAGTCTACTCAAATATTACATCTTTGGAGCACTCACCCGCAATAATGCGGGCACCCTTCAGGACACTCTTATAATACATCTCGGGCGTGCGATGCTCCTTGCCCTGCGGTGGCGCGTCCGTCACAAGCTTCTGAGCATCCATCTTGCCCCAGTGCACCTTTGCGCGGGCAAGGGCCCGACGGGCACCTTCAATACAGGCGGAGTGCTTGATGACTTCAACCCATGGACACGCATCCACCAGCCGCCGCACCAGGCCGAAGTAGCTCCCAGGCATGGCCTCCTTAGGCCATAGCCGAACTATGAGGCCCTTCATGGCCTGTTCGGCCACCTTGTGGAGCTCGAACAACTGCTTCAGCTGGTCGCTAAGGGGCACCAGATGTCCGGCCTCAGCATACTAAGACTAGAAGACCTTCTCCGTCGAGCTCCCCTCTTCGGCCCGGTAGAACGCGGCAGCATCGGACACGCTGCAAGGAAGATCTGCGAACGCTCCTAGAGAGCTCCGAATTCGGGTAAGTAATCGGTAATTAACACTCACATGCTTACTTTGCATGAAAAATGCCTTACCCGCTGCTATTTTCTTCAACGCCTCGATTTCTTGGAGGGCCTTGTAGGCTTCGGCCTTAGCGGCTTTGGCACTCTCAAGAGCCGATGCAAGCTCAGACTCTCGAGTCTTCGAGTCACGCTCCAGGCTCTCATGTTTTTCCACGAGATCCTGGAGCTCTTGCTGTACCTCCGCCACCCGCGCCTCCTGCTTCTCTCGCTCGGTGCGCTCTGCGGCCGCATTACGTTCGGCTGCGGCCACCGCCTCCTTCAGGGTCGCCACCTCGTTAGTGGCCCCTGCAATACCCATGTTATCCTTGTCATTCTTCTTGCAACCAAAATCCTTTTCTGTAAGGTACAATTTTAATAAGGTGTTACTCACCTTCCTTGTCCTCGAGCTGCTTCTTGGCACGGCCGAGCTCGTTCTCGGACCGCTCGAGGCTTTGCTTCAAAGTATTGACCTCCGCAGTCAATGCGGCAGAGGTCAGCAGCGCAGCCTGCAATCCCATATTGACATATTTTTTATGACTCCTGCGTATATCTTTTTAGATCCTCAGTCGGTCTTTTCTTTCTGAACACCAAACCGAGCATCAGGGGCTACTGTCTATGCGGTACTATTTTACATATATCAAAATTCTTACCTCAAAGCCTGTTAGAAGGCTGCTGCAGGCTTCGGTCAGCCTGCTCTTGGCGAGCTGAACCTTCTGAATCACCACACTCATAACAGTGCGGTTTTCCTCTTCGATGGAGGCGCCATTGAGCGCCTCCAGCAAGCTATCCAGCGCCTCCGGTTGGACGGAGGCTGCCGGCGTCACGGTCTTGCCCTTCTTACGAAGGGGCCGCCCGCCGGACTCGGGAGCCACTATGGGTTCCGGGGCCGAGTCCGGTGCAAAGTCCGGGAGGTTGTTTTGCGACACCTCCAGGGCCTCCTCCTCCTCCTGGTGGGTCCCTCCCGGGATCCCACCTCAGCATCATCCGCATCACGGGGGGTGGAGGCGGTCGGAAGAGAATCCATATCCGACGCACCTAAGGACCCGCTCGACGAAGCAGGAAGATCATCCTTGGGCGGACTGCAGGGTTGTACGCGGCATTAGAAAGACATTATGTGGCGAAAAGAAAAACCATGAAGTTATTCGGGAGTCCGGATACTTACGATCTTGCCAGGGGCTTGGCCCTTGGAGGCCAATCCTCGTCGTCGTCGCTGGCGTTGGCAGAGCAGTCCGGGGAAAGAGTTTTTCCCTTCTTGGACCCTTCGGCCTCCCTCGTTGGGGAGGCCTTCCTTTTCTTCCCTCCCCCCGCTGGGGGAGAGGCTTTCTTTTTCTCCTCCTTGCCTTTGTGGGAGGAGTCTGCCTCGGAGTCATCATCCGATAACACGTGAAAACGGGAACTCTTCCGAGTGCCCGTGGCCTTCTTCTTGGCCTTCTTCTCTGGCACCACGTGGGGTGCTGGAGCCAGCAGCCCCGTTAAGCGGGCGTCCGCTGGGTCCTCTGGTAATGGGGCCGGACAGATAGTCTATTCGGCCTTCTCCAGCCAGCCCTGTCAAAGGGAGGGAGTTTAGATCCCGCATAGAGTCAAACTATGGAAAACAAACGCCCCAAAGAGGGCAAAATCGCTTACCTCGTCAGCTGGATGCTGCGAGCTGAATCGGCGATCTTCGGTAGCAGATGCGGGGGCCTCGGCACCCTTAAACAGCACCTTCCAGACATCTTCGTATGTAGTATCGAAGAGCACGCTCAAAGTTTGGTGCTGCACCGGATCGAACTCCCACATATTGAAGCCCCGTCGTTGGCACGGGAGAATCCAGCGGATGAGCATGACCTGGACTACGTTGACAAGCTTGAGCTTCTTGTCCACTAGCTTTTGGATGCAGGCTTGGAGTCCGGTCAGCTCCTCCGAATCACCCCATGTCCGGCCGCTCTCTTTCCAGGAGGTGAGCCATGTGGGGATGCCAAATCTGAATTCGGGGGCCGCTGCCCATTCAGGGTCACGCAGCTCAGTGATGTAGAACCACCCTGATTGCCACCCCTTAATGGTTTCCACGAAAGTGCCTTCAAGCCAAGTAACGTGGGACATCCTGCCCACCATGGCACCTCCGCACTCCACTTGTCTGCTCTCCTCAACCTTCGGCTTGATACTGAAGGTCTTGAGCCACAAACCGAAGTGGGGCTGGATGCAGAGGAAGGCCTCGCACACGATGATGAACGCCGAGATGTTGAGGATGAAATTCGGGGCCAGATCATGGAAATCCAGGCCGTAGTAGAACATGAGCCCCCGGACGAAGGGATGGAGTGGGAAGCCCAGTCCGCGGAGGAAATGGGGAAGAAATACTACCCTCTCATGGGGCCTGGGGGTGGGAATGAGCTCTCCCTTGTTGGGGAGCCGGTGCGCGATGTTGCTGGACAGATATCCGGCACTGCGCAGCTTCTGGATGTGCCCCTCCATGATGGAGGAGGCCATCCACTTGCCTCCCACTCCGGACATTGTTGGAGGAGGTTGAGGTGAGATGTGCGGACTTGGGCGCTGGAGCTCGAGTTCGCGGAGATGGATAAGCCAAGGAGGAAGAAGGCGCAGGTAAAAGGGTTGGATCTTTATACCCTTATATGGGTGGACAAAAACATGTGTCCCCACCGGCCTGATAAAACTCGCTTATCTCCCAAGCGCCGCAATCAATGGCATGGTTGGGTTACCCACGTCCGTATTGATGGGAATCCCGGAATAAGGGGAACACGATCTCTGCTTCGACAAGACGTGCCAAGGAAACCGCTTCGCTAAACGCACTGAGGTGGTACAATAAAAACAATTCTAGTAATGGCTTGGTAGTGGTGTGACGTCACGCCACCAAATATGTTAGCAGATTGAACTTGTGTAATATTATTCTCTCTACGGTGGTACGTGGAATTTATTTTGCAGAGCCGGACACTATCCTGGTGTTCACAATCTTCTATAAATTACTCAGAGAAGGAACCCGCCATGCAATGCCGAAGACAATATGCGCGCCGGACTCATCGTCATTGAAGCCTGGTTCAGGGGCTACTGAGGGAGTCCTAGACTAGGGGGTGTCCGGATAGCTGAACTATCATCATCGGCTGGACTCCAAGACTATGAAGATACAAGATTGAAGACTTCGTCCCGTGTCCGGATAGGACTTTCCTTGGTGTGGAAGGCAAGCTTGGCAATACAGATGTGTAGATCTCCTACCATTGTAACCGACTCTGTGTCACGACCGGTTTTTCAATAAAAATGTTTATTGAGAAAACCAATCTTTAAATCCCAGTATAGGAAAAGTCATCCTTTCTGGTAGACAAAAGCTTGATAAACAGAGAACTAGTAGCATCAAATATATTACAGGGTTGAGCTGAGGTTGCTCAACAATTTATTACAGACTCGCCAATATATTACATATGGGCGGTTGTGACACGGGGGTGGGGTGACATGCTACTAGCTCGAGGGAAAAGTGGTGGAGGATAACTTGACTTCTACTGGCAGTACATCGAGCATCGAGGTGAGGCTCGATGAATTTATTCGGGATTGCGGAAGGGGATAATACAATGACCAAGACAGGATCGCACGGGACTGACTGGGACTCCTCTAGGCGTCGGACTCGCTATCAAACTCTTCATCCATGAGATCGCCTTCATCAGCATCTGGCCAAATCAACAAGCCAGGTGAGTACTTGAAAGTACTCGCAAGACAGTTCGGACAAAAGATATAATCAATGAATGCATGAATGCGTCATGAACAAAGTATGATACTCAAATACAACGGTAATATTGCAGAACTTGATGTATCAAAATTTAATAACTGAAAACCGATCGGGTGTCTGGAGCGACGCCTCGAAAGGTAAATAAAAAAAAATGCATGCCGCAGTCTGGCGCCTTAGCGACACCACATAAAGGGCTTTAAAAAGAAATGCCACAGTCGGACGTCTGGGCGACATCACATAAAGGGCTTTAAAAGAAATACCACAGTCGGACGTCTGAGCGACATCACATAAAGGGCTTTAAAATAAATGCCACAGTCGGATGTCTGAGCGACATCACAGATAGGGCTTTAAAAGAAATGCCACAGTCGGACGTCTGAGCGACATCACAAAAAGGGCTTTAAAAGAAATACCACCGTCGGACATCTGAGCGACATCACAGACAGGGCTTTAAAAGAAATACCACAGTCGGACGTCTGAGCGACATCACAGACAGGGCTTTAAAAGAAATACCACAGTCGGACGTCTGAGCGACATCACAGACAGGGCTTTAAAAGAAATACCACGGTCGGACGTCTGAGCGACATCACAGACAGGGCTTTAACAAAAGCAAATAACAGGTATGCCATCGTCGGATGTCTGAGCGACATCACAGTCAGGGCCCTGTAACAAATGTAAATAACGAGATTAGTCCATCCACAAGAATAATCTTTTAACCGGATTTATTACACATAAATCCCACTGGAGCTTTTGTCACTGAGGCCGGATACCTGAGAAGATAAGATAATTATAGTACTTGAACGAAGTACAAGATAATTGAAAGACTGAGACTCTGCAGAGTTTGGAAGAACTGAACACAGCCAACGGATTTCCGTAGTCATGAAGGACTAGTTCCGTTTACGGTATTTCAGTAGAAACACATTTAACTAGTACACACCCATTTCACCTCATGATGCCAGGGATCACCCTGGACAACGTCCAAGAAAAACATTGAGACGGGGAGGCCACAACCTCGAATAGCATGGGATCAAATTTCTATACGCGCGCTCTAAGGGGTGCCCCCCTCTCGGTCCCAACCGGAAACACCCATGCCCCCTGACCGGATGACGGGCTTTAATCTAGGGCCATGAAACCCTCATCCCGGCCTCTCCACTTGGTGTGTACCAGGAAAACGATTTGCAACTTACTATGCCATATTCCTTTCAGAAAACATGTGACAGTATAGGATGGAATGAATGGGAATGTGAATCGTGTCATGACGACACGGAAGTCAAATAATCTGGCATAAGACTGGCATGTCACAACACTGCCATCTTACCCATCCTCATACCAACATATGGCTTTGCAAATATGTATCCAACAACATAATGCTTTCCGAAACCTACTTTCCGATTATGTGCATGAGATATATCATGCAAAGTGATGTTCATAAACATGACATGACTATACTAAAATGCAAACAAGCAACTGCACTCATCATATCAAGAGTTCAAACATGCTTGCCTGGTTCGGAGTAGTCGGAGTCTAACTGTGCGAAGTTTGCAGCTCCGTCACCTCCTCCGGTATCTATGGTATAAGAAAAAAAATATGTACGCAACGTAAATACCGTGAGTGTACAGAAAAGTGTTCCAAATATTTTTCAAATAAACATGATAAAAACTAGACAAAAATCTAAAGAGAACAGAAAAAGAATTAATCAAAAATACTTTTCTGATCAAAAGTTATAAGAGTTTTGGTCCAAGGACCAATCTGTAATGAAACAGAAAGTTTCCAGGGGGCTCTGCGGAAAAGTCCAGAATAATGTTTCGTTTAAAAGAAACGGCTGTGAGGCTGACAGGTGGGCTCCACCTGTCGGGTTTGAAAGTTCAAACAGAGAAACAGAGCGCGACGGCGCCCGAGAGGTGCGGTGGTCGCCGGCGGCGATCCATGGCGAGGCAAGGCGATCGGGGGTTACCTTCGAGATCAGTGCACCGTTCCGCGTCTGTGGGTGGTGGTGGTGGTCGCCGGCGAGCACTATGTCGACGGCGGCCCTTGCTCCGGCGGACGGCGGTTCGGACAATCATGGATCTCGTCGGAGGGAGCTGCGGGGATCAAATAGGAGTGGGGGTTAGTCTCCTAGTTGCTCGAGAGGGTTGCTGATGAAGTTAGAGCGTCGGAGACGGCCTCACCGGAGCGAATCGAGGTGGAGGCCGAGGCGGAACGGAGTGGCCAGAGTGGGGGAAGAAGGGCCCCTTGGGGCTCTCCCAGTGGCTGGGCGGGGTCTAGTGAGGTGGTGGAGTCGTGCGGGGGCGAGAGCAGGCTCGGGGGTGCTATATATAGCCGGCCCGAGTCGGTTGCCGTGAACGGATAAGTCCTGCGAGTTGATTACGGCGGCGCTGTGGCTGGACGGTCGGCTTAGGGGCTTGTATCGCCTAGGTGGAGTAGTGGTGCCATTTTAGGGTCCAGCTCAGCACGGGAGGGAGGTTTACGGCCTGACCTCGACGGAACGGCCGCACGGCCCGTCGACGGCAGAGAGCGTGCTCTGCGCATGCCGCGCCACGGTGACGGTGCTGCATGCGTGCGCTGGCAAGGAGGTGGCCACGCGGAGCCACCAGGACGCTTGGGCGGCGCCGAACGGCGTTGTGCCGCCGTTCTGCTTCCTGTCGGCCGCTACGGCGATGCGGACGCCGCAAGACACGCCGGCGCAGGCGGGCCAGGGCGCCACCGACGCCAGGAAGGCGCCAAGTGCGCGTGTGAGGCTACGGAGAAGCAAGCCTGGCCGTGAGCTACGTGCCAAGCGCACTGTGAGCTCGTGACTGAAGTTACTGACGAAGATCGACACTGAACTTCTGAATTTAACTGAATATGAACAGAACAATGCATGCAAGGTGTTCGACAGGATGATCCAGGCACGTAGGGATTTTTCCTTGAGCTGGTTTTTGGTGGAGGGGCCTCTCATTGCATCTGGAGGCTGTCTGAATATTTGTGGAATTTTTGGAGAGGTGTAGATATGAATTTCACCAAATTTGGCAAATCTGGTCCAAACTTGCAGTGAGTGCAATTTGAAATATTTGAACAGGAGAAGAGTGGATCAAGATGGTTCTGGGTTGTGGGTACAAAGGACTATCCAGGGGTGTTGAGTTGAGGTCAAAAATCAAAAGCATTAGGGGACTTGCTTTGCAATCCACCTAGGCTCAAAAGGATAGACAAATTTATTTTGGGAGGAGAAATAGTTGGAATAAAATCCAAAAATGGATTTTATTTGTTTGGACAGAATGTTAGAGTTGAACTATAGTGGGAGGAGAGGTTTTTGGAAAATTTTACCATGGGTGGCATGGTAAAATTTAGAAGGGATCAAAACCAAATAAAAGCCCAAAACAAAAAGGGTTTTCTTTTCAAAAGAAACCAAATCCAGGAAAAGGATTTTTGAGAGGGCAAACTTAGAAGATGGTTTTTAGGAAGGTTTTAAATGACCTCCTTTCAAACCAAGCAAGGCTCTTTTGAAAAACAAACCACCAAAATTTTTGGAGTGTCACAGCACCTACCCCCTTAGGAAAAATCTCATCCCCGAGATTTCAGCTAATCCTTAAACAGGTGTGGGTGCTTTGTCCGAAGAAAATCCTCGCTCTCCCAAGTTGCTTCATTCTCGGTGTGATTACTCCATTGAACTCTGAAAAACTTAATGGTTTTCTGTCGGGTCCTCCTCTCAGACTCTTCTAATATTTTTATCGGGTGCTCCCGGTAAGTGAGGTCTGGTTGCACGTCAATATACTCATGTGAAACTTGCTTCTCTGGGTTGCTTATGTATTTTCTCAATTGCGAGATGTGAAACACATTGTGGATACCGGATAAGTCTCCGGGTAGGTCCAGCTGGTATGCTACCTTGCCTCGTCGGGCCACTATATGAAATGGTCCGATGAATCTTGGTGCTAGTTTCCCCTTAATCTTGAATTGTTGCAGACCCTTCATAGGAGAAACTCTCAGGTATACCAATTCTCCGGGTTCAAAACTGATTTCCCGATGCTTTCGGTCGTAATAACTCTTTTGCCGACTTTGAGCTGTTTTGAGTCATTCTCTAATTGTCTTAACTTTCTCCTCGGCCTCCTTGAGCATATCTGGGCCAAAGACATGGTTGTCTCCGGTCTCTGACCAATTTAGCGGGGTACGACATCTTATCCCATATAGAGCTTCAAAGGGTGCCATTTGCAAGCTGGCTTGATAACTGTTGTTGTATGCGAACTCTGCATATGGCAAACTTTCTTCCCAACTGTTCCCGTAGGTGAGGACACAGGCTCTTAGCATGTCTTCTAAGATTTGGTTTACGCGTTCCGTTTGTCCATCAGTCTGGGGATGGTATGCGGTACTGAAGGCTAGTTGGGTTCCCAGTGCCTGTTGTAGGTGATCCCAGAATGTAGAGACGAACTGTGTGCCTCTATCGGAGATGATAGTCTTAGGTACTCCATGTAGGCAGACGATACGGGCAAGATAAAGTCTGGCTAGTCTCTGAGCGGTGTAAGTTGTTTTTACCGGAATAAAATGTGCCACCTTGGTTAATCTGTCGGTTATGACCCAAATGGCATCGTTTCCGTGTCATGACCGTGGCAGTCCAATGATAAAGTCCATTCCAATCTCGTCCCATTTCCACTCGGGTATCTTATTTGGCTGTAACAGTCCGGCTGGTTTCTAGTGCTCGGCCTTGATACGTTGACAAGAGTCACAGCAGGCAATGAACGTGGCTATATCTCTCTTCATACCGTGCCACCAAAAATTTCCCTAAAGGTCTTTGTACATTTTTGTCCCTCCAGGATGGATTGAATACAGAGCTGTGTGACTTTCAGTTAATATCTGTTGTTTGAGGTCCTTGACATTTGGTACGCATAGCCTTTCTCCGTACCACAATATTCCTTGCTCATCTATGTTGAATTCTGAGGCTCTTCCCAAACTCACTTTTCTTTTTATGCCCTCAATGCTGGGGTGTCCGTGCTGGGCTTCCTTGATACTTTCCATTAGGGTAGGTTGTAGTTCTATATTCGACACACTGCCTTCGGTAACCATTATTAGATTGAGTCAGGGAAATTCTTGTTGAAATTTTGGCCTCAATTTTGGTATATTGTCGTCTTCCGTGCTGGGATTTCGACTAAGTGCATCTGCCACAACATTTGCTTTTCCGGGATGATAGTGGATTCCAACATCATAATCCTTCACCAACTCTAACCAGCGTCGTTGCCGTAAGTTTAACTCTGGCTGTGTGAAAATATACTTAAGACTCTTATTGTCTGTGTATATCTCACAACGATTCCCAAGTAGGAAGTGTCTCCATTCCTTAAGTGCATGGATGACTGCTGCTAATTCCAGGTCATGGGTGGGGTAATTTTCCTCATGCTTGCGTAGTTGTCTAGAGACATACGCAACTACCTTGCCTTCTTGCATCAATACGCATCCGAGGCCTTTCCGGGATGCGTCACAATATACCTCAAAATTCTTGTGTATATCTGGCACAATTAGTACTGGTGCCGTTGTTAATTTTCTTTTTAGCTCTTGGAAGCTTTTCTCACATGCTTCTGTCCATTCAAATTTCTTGCCTTTCTTGAGCAATTGTGTCATGGGCTTTGCTACAGTGGAGAATCCTTCAATAAATCTCCGATAATAGCCTGCCATTCCCAAGAAACTCCGTATGTCCGTTACGTTAGCTGGCGGTTTCCAGCCAAGTACGGCCTTGACTTTTTCCGGATCTACTGCAGTACCTTCTTGGGTTAGCACGTGGCCCAGAAAACCCACCTGCCTTAGCCAAAATTCACATTTGCTGAACTTGGCGTCCAGTTGATGTTTCCTGAGTTCTCTGAGTACAATCTTGAGATGTTCGGCGTGCTCTTCTGGTGTTTTGGAATATATCAGAATATCATCGATGAACACCACAACAAACTTGTCCATATACTTCATAAACACTTTGTTCATGAGGTGAACAAAATATGCGGGGGCGTTGGTTAGCCCAAATGGCATTACGGTGAACTCATACAGCCCATATCTGGAGGTGAATGCGGTCTTGGGAATATCTTCTATTCGTACTTTTAATTGGTGGTATCCTGATCTCAAATCAATTTTTGAGAAGACTTTGGCATGTGCGAGCTGATCGAATAAATCATTTATTTGGGGTATTGGGTATTTGTTGTTGATTGTGATCATGTTGAGAGCTCGATAATCAATACACAACCTCATTGTTCCATCCTTCTTCTTGGCAAATAAAATTGGAGAACCCCAAGGTGAGGAGCTGGCTCGTATGTATCCTTTCTCCAATAATTCTTTTATTTGCTTCTTCAACTCTACCAATTCGGATGGTGCCATTCTGTAAGGTTTCTTGTAAATAGGAGTGGTTCCGGGTGCTAGCTCAATGCTGAATTCTATCTCTCGGTCTGGTGGCATGCCCGGTAGTTCTTCTAGAAATACATCTGGAAATTCACATACCACTGGAACCTTGTTCAGCTCAGAAACGTCCACCTTGTTTAATCTAGGTTGCCGAGGTATTTGTCTCTCTTTGGCTGAAACTTTTATTTTCTTCCCTTGATGGTGGGTGAGAATCACGGTACGGTTGAAGCAATCAATAAAACCTTTGTTGGTGGTCAACCAATCCATTCCTAGGATGACATCCAGTCCTTTGCTTTCCAGTATAATAAGGTTGGCGTAAAATTTCGATCCTTCAAATTCAATAACCACACCTTGACAGTAACTCTGGGTCACTTGCTTAATCCCAGGGGACTTGACGATCATTGATTTTTCCAAGGGAAGCATCGAAAAATTATTTTGCAAAGCAAAACTTTTCGAAACGAATGAGTGAGAAGCTCCAGAATCAAACAAAACCATGGCAGGTATTGTGTTGACGGGGTACGTACCGAGTACGATATCTGGGGCGTTCTGTGCTTCCTCTCGGGTCACGTGGTTCAAGTGACCTTTCCGGTGGTTGTTGTTGGGGTTGAAATTGCTTCGCTTTGGTGCTGAATTATTTCCACCATTATTGAGCCTCGGGTTTGAGTTCCTTGACTTGGGACACTGCTTGGCATAGTGCCCTTCTTCTCCACAAGCATAACAGGTAACGCCTGGGCGATAGGTGAACTCTTTGTCTCTTGCATGGAAATTCTTGGTTGGACGTGAATTATTTGTCGGGGTTTTGTGTGAATCCCCCTTCTGAAATTCCTTCTTGCTTCTGTGATTGCGAGTAAAAGTAGTCTGGTCCCTTTTTCGTTTGCGGAAATCTTCCAGGCTACGTCGCTCATTTTCCAGGGTAATGGCCTTATCCACCAGTGTTTTAAAATCTGGAAAGGTGTGCACAACTAGCTGGCACTTAAGGGCGGGTGCCAGGCCTTCCAAGAATTTTTCCATCTTCTTGCTCTCGGTCATGCGTTCTTCATTGGCGTAGCGAGACAGCAGAGTGAATTGGCCGTTGTATTCTGACACTGTCATGGCTCTTTGCTTGAGTTCATCAAATTCCTTCTTCTTGATTTTCATGACGCTCTTAGGAATATGTGCCCCACGAAAACCTTCTTTGAAATTTTCCCAGGTGATTTCATTTTCGTTGGGGTGCATGTGCAGGAAGTTTTCCCACCATGATGCAGCTGCACCTGTGAGATAATGTGGTGCATACAGTACTTTTTCACGGTCTGAACACTGTGCGATAATTAATTTTCTCTCCCTATCTCGAAGCCAGTCCTCGGCCTCAAGAGGCTTGTCAGTATGAGAAAATGTTGGAGGACGCATCTTTTGTAACTCAGATAATTTGGATTGCGGTTGATACTGACCACGGTTACTTCCCATATTGATGAATTGGTTCATCATTTCCTGGTGTTGCTGCTGACTCTGTTCATACAAACGACAAACTTGTGTAAAAGTTGTTTAACTATCCTGTTGACTTGTCTGACCCTGAGTGAAATTCTTGTTCTGCGGTGTGCCATAATTTTCTTCTGGCTGAGTTGGCATGGAGCGCGTCCAAGGACGAGACATCTTTCACTCTGGGGATATATTTTTTGTGAACTCGTAAGACAAGAAAGAGAGTCGCAAAAGTCAATAAAATCACACCCAAAGGACATTTTTAATCTCCAAGGTATTTGGAAACACACGATTGCGCGCGGAGAAGGACTAGTGCATATCTTACACGCGGGCATAATTATACATTACATCACTCAGGATATGTGTACATAATCCTGCCATGTTATTTAAACTAGTGCACTCCTCCAGATCCTACATGATGCGCAAACGAGCTACTTCTCACAACCTAAGAACATATAAACATATTACACAAGTTGATACATCGCATGGCGTCTATGCGTACTTAGTCGGAGATGGTGAGGATCTCCCTTGGCCTGCCGAGGGTGAGACACAGAGACGCTGGGGAACCAACCTCCTCCTCGGTAATAGGTTCCAGACGAGAAACGTTGTGCTGAGTTGATGGAGCAGGTGCCGCAGGCAGAATAACATGAATACGAGTGGGTGGAATAGGTGGGGTAGCACGTATGGGAGTGGGTGCAACAAGTGGTGCAGAGCGGACGGGAGTGGGTGCAATAGCCTGGTTAAATTCCTCTGTGGTAGGCAGACGACGAGCAGAGGCAAGTATGGTAGGTGAGTGAGAGGCTGTGGATGACACAAAAGTCAGTGGTGGAGCGGTGTGCAGGAGTTCCCTCCTGTTAGCAGCACAGCCATGAACTGAGTCCATGCGTGCAGCTACAAGGTTATCCACCATGCAGTCGAATGCTGCCTCCAGGGCTCGGAGGTACTAGACAAGCATCTCAAAGGCTTTGTCTCGCTCTCCTCTGGGGCAAGAGAAGGAGTAGTGACAGGTGTAAGGCACATGGCATGGAAGGTAGCGGTAGCGACGGGTCTTCATTGTAGGAAGAACATCCCGAAGAGGGGCTATCATCTCGCGGGCAGCCATCTACATAGCATGCCTTTCTGTAGGCATGGCTCTCCCCACGAATCGGAGACGGCGTATTTCAGCATGGCCTCCCATGAATTGCACCACGGCCTGGTGCATAGTCAGACTGTCGTTGATCTTGTGTGGACAAAGCGTGAAGACTGGGCGCACGGATGGCCCCATCGCGACCTGAACGATGAAGGAGAGGAGTTTGACGAACCCCTCAGGCACGTTGGCGAACATCTGAGACTCGCAGTCGTTGCCGGCCATCTACAAAAGTAGGCCAAAATTCTGAGTGGTCAGATCATAAATTTTATGCTGACTGTCAGAAAATGACTACATTTGTAAAAACATGAATAACTCTATCATGCTAATAACCAATTAGCGATCGCACCTAGTGGCTTCCTACAGTCAGCCTGGCTCTGGTTACCAAGTCTGTCACGACCGGTTTTTCAATAAAAATGTTTATTGAGAAAACCAATCTTTAAATCCCAGTATAGGAAAAGTCATCCTTTCTGGTAGACAAAAGCTTGATAAACAGAGAACTAGTAGCATCAAATATATTACAGGGTTGAGCTGAGGTTGCTCAACAATTTATTACAGACTCGCCAATATATTACATATGGGCGGTTGTGACACGGGGGTGGGGTGGCATGCTACTAGCTCGAGGGAAAAGTGGTGGAGGATAACTTGACTTCTACTGGCAGTACATCGAGCGTCGAGGTGAGGCTCGATGAATTTATTCGGGATTGCAGAAGCGGATAATACCATGACCAAGACAGGATCGCACGGGACTGACTGGGACTCCTCTAGGCGTCGGACTCGCTATCAAACTCTTCATCCATGAGATCGCCTTCATCAGCATCTGGCCAAATCAACAAGCCAGGTGAGTACTTGAAAGTACTCGCAAGACAGTTCGGACAAAAGATATAATCAATGAATGCATGAATGTGTCATGAACAAAGTATGATACTCAAATAGAACGGTAATATTGCAGAACTTGATGTATCATAATTTAATAACTGAAAACCGATCGGGTGTCTGGAGCGACGCCTCGAAAGGTAAATAAATAAAAATGCATGCCGCAGTCGGGCGCCTTAGCGACACCACATAAAGGGCTTTAAAAAGAAATGCCACAGTCGGACGTCTGGGCGACATCACATAAAGGGCTTTAAAAGAAATACCACAGTCGGACGTCTGAGCGACATCACATAAAAGGCTTTAAAAGAAATGCCACAGTCGGACGTCTGAGCGACATCACAGACAGGGCTTTAAAAGAAATGCCACAGTCGGACGTCTGAGCGACATCACAAAAAGGGCTTTAAAAGAAATACCACCGTCGGACATCTGAGCGACATCACAGACAGGGCTTTAAAAGAAATACCACAGTCAGACGTCTGAGCGACATCGCAGACAGGGCTTTAAAAGAAATACCATAGTCGGACATCTGAGCGACATCACAGACAGGGCTTTAAAAGAAATACCACAGTCGGACGTCTGAGCGACATCACAGACAGGGCTTTCACAAAAGCAAATAACAGGTATGCCACCGTCGGACGTCTGAGCGACATCACAGACAGGGCCTTGTAATAAATGTAAATAATGAGATTAGTCCATCCACAAGAATAATCTTTTAACCGGATTTATTACATATAAATCCCACCGGAGTTTTTGTCACTGAGGCTGAATACCTGACAAGATAAGATAATTATAGTACTTGAACAAAGTACAAGATAATTGAAAGATTGAGACTCTGCAGAGTTTGGAAGAACTGAACACAGCCAACGGATTTCCGTAGTCACGAAGACTAGTTCCGTTTATGGTATTTCAGTAGAAACACATTTAACTAGTACACACCCATTTCACCTCACGATGCCAGGGATCACCCTGGACAACGTCCAAGAAAAACTTTGAGACGGGGAGGCCACAACCTCGAATAGCATGGGATCAAATTTCTATACGCGCGCTCTAAGGGGTTCCCCCCTCTCGGTCCCAACCGGAAACACCCATGCCCCCTGACCGGATGACAGGCTTTAATCCAGGGCCATGGAACCCTCATCCCGGCCTCTCCACTTGGTGTGTACCAGGAAAACGATTTGCAACTTACTATGCCATATTCCTTTCGGAAAACATGTGACAACATAGGATGGAATGAATGGGAATGTGAATCGTGTCATGACGACACAGAAGTCAAATAATCTGGCATAAGACTGGCATGCCACAACACTGCCATCTTACCCATCCTCATACCAACACATGGCTTTGCAAATATGTATACAACAACATAATGCTTTCCGAAACCTACTTTCCGATTATGTGCATGAGATATATCATGCAAAGTGATGTTCATAAACATGCCATGACTATACTAAAATGCAAACATGCAACTGCACTCATCATATCAAGAGTTCAAACATGATTGCCTGGTTCGGAGTAGTCAGAGTCTAACTGTGCGAAGTTTGCAGCCCCGTCACCTCCTCCGATATCTATGGTATAAGAAAAAAAATACGTACGCAACGTAAATACCGTGAGTGTACAGAAAAGTGTTCCAAATATTTTTCAAATAAATATGATAAAAAACTAGACAAAAATTTAAAGAGAACAGAAAAAGAATTAATCAAAAATACTTTTCTGATCAAAAGTTATAAGAGTTTTGGTCCAAGGACCCATCTGTAATGAAACAGAAAGTTTCCAGGGGGCTCTGCGGAAAAGTCCAGAATAACGTTTCGTTTAAAAGAAACGGATGTGAGGCTGACAGGCGGGCTCCACCTGTCGGGTTTGAAAGTTCAAACAGAGAAACAGAGAGCGACGGCGCCCGAGAGGTGCGGTGGTCGCCGGCGGTGATCCACGGCGAGGCAAGGCGATCGGGGGTTACCTTCGAGATCAGTGCACCGTTCCGCGTCTGTGGGTGGTGGTGGTGGTCACCGGTGAGCACTGTGTCGACGGCGGCCCTTGCTCCGGCGGACGGCGGTTCGGGCAATCGTGGATCTCGCCGGAGGGAGCTGCGGGGATCAAATAGGAGTGGGGGTTAGTCTCGTAGTTGCTCGAGAGGGTTGCTGATGAAGTTAGAGCGTCGGAGACGACCTCACCGGAGCGAATCAAGGTGGAGGCCGAGGCGGATCGAAGTGGCCGGAGTCGGGGAAGAAGGGCCCCTCGGGGCTCTCCCAGTGGCTGGGCGGGGTCTAGTGAGGTGGTGGAGTCGTGCGGGGGCGAGAGCAGGCTCGGGGTGCTATATATAGCCGGCCTGAGTCGGTTGCCATGAACGGATGAGTCCGGCAAGTTGATTACGGCGGCGCTGTGGCTGGACGGTCGGCTTAGGGTCTTGTGTATCGCCTAGGTGGAGTAGTGGTGCCATTTTAGGGTCCATTTCAGCACGGGAGGGAGGTTTACGGCCTGACTTCGACGGACCGGCCGCATGGCCCGTCGATGGCAGAGAGCGCGCTCTACGCGTGCCGCGCCACGGCGACGGTGCTGCATGTGTGCGCTGGCCAGGAGGTGGCCACGCGGAGCCCCCAGGACGCTTGGGCGGCGCCGAACGGTGTTGTGCCGCCATTCTGCTTCCTGTCGGCTGCTACGGCGCTGCGGCGGCCGCAAGACACGCCGGCGCAGGCGGGCCAGGGCGCCACTGATGCCAGGAAGGCGCCTAGAGTGCGTGTGAGGCTCCGGACAAGCAAGCCTGGCCGTGAGCTACGTGCCAAGCGCACTGTGAGCTCGTGACTGAAGTTACTGACGAAGATCGACACTGAACTTCTGAATTTAACTGAATATGAATAGAATAGTGCATGCAAGGTGTTCGACAGAATGATCCAGGCATGTAGGGATTTTTCCTTGAGCTGGTTTTTGGTGGAGGGGCCTCTCATTGCATCTAGAGGATGCCTGAATATTTGTGGAATTTTTGGAGAGGTGTAGATATGAATTTCACCAAATTTGGCAAATCTGGTCCAAACTTGCAGTGAGTGCAATTTGAAATATTTGAACAGGAGAAGAGTGGATCAAGATGGTTCTGGGTTGTGGGTACAAAGGACTATCCAGGGGTGTTTAGTTGAGGTCAAAAATCAAAAGCATTAGGGCACTTGCTTTGCTATCCACCTAGGCTCAAAAGGATAGACAGATTTATTTTGGGAGGAGAAATAGTTGGAATAAAATCCAAAAATGCATTTTATTTGTTTGGACAGAATGTTAGAGTTGAACTATAGTGGGAGGAGAGCTTTTGGGAAAATTTTACCATGGGTGGCATGGTAAAATTTAGAAGGGATCAAAACCAAATAAAAGCCCAAAACAAAAAGGGTTTTCTTTTTAAAAGAAACCAAATCCAGGAAAAGGATTTTTGAGAGGGCAAACTTAGAAGATGGTTTTTAGGAAGGGTTTAAATGACCTCCTTTCAAACCAAGCAAGGCTCTTTTGAAAAACAAACCACCAAAATTTTTGGAGTGTCACACTCTGTGTAACCCTAGCCCTCTCCGGTGTCTATATAAACCGGATGGCTTTAGTTCGTAGGACGAACAACAATCATACCATAGGCTAGCTTCTAGGGTTTAGCCTCCTTGATCTCGTGGTAGATCTACTCTTGTAACACACATCATCAATATTAATCAAGCAAGACATAGGGTTTTACCTCCATCAAGAGGGCCCGAACCTGGGTAAAACATCGTGTCCCTTGTCTCCTGTTACCATCCGCCTAGACGCACAGTTCGGGACCCCCTACCCGAGATCCGCCGGTTTTGACACCGACAGTGACCCTTCCTTGCATCTACCCATGATTCACCATTATGTTCGCACTACTAGCTTGCTTGACTTGATCGCTATGATTGCTTGCTATGTTGCATCACCCATGTTCCACTCTTACTCACTTTCTTGGGTTGATGACATATATGCTCATGCCTCTCACATGATATATCTTGCTCATTGTCACTTGCCTCCAGTAGTTGCATTTATGCTTATTGATCGTGGAGACTTGGACATATTACTTGTGAAGCATGCTTGTTTACTTGAGCCTCTTGTATTTGGTTGTTCTTGCATCATATGCCCCCATACTATGAAATGCTCCCTTGTCCTTTCTTATGATGAGCATGATGCATACACTTGCTGGGTATCTTACCACACGAATGATAGGTTTTCCACTTCCGCTAACCTCATTTGTTTTCCGAGTGTTTGTCATGTTCTTTCGTATTGAAGGATCCACAAGGCGGTACCGCCATGCGATAACTTGGTCATGCGAAGGCATACACGATGCGCGACACCAACATTTTCGACATCCTCATAAAGGTGAACTCCTTCCCTTTGAGCCATCCTCAAGTATGCATATTGGATGGGTCACTCTTTCATTGTTGTTTCCTTCTTGTTGTCTACATGATACATCTCGCAAACGGAGGATTGACATTGGAGATTGGCTCTATGGACCTTCACATTGAGGAGTGCTCGTACTTATTGGATACACCTTCGAAACTCCACTCATGCCATGACATCGAGCATTGGTACACCAACACCTCCATATTTGTTGATTGTGCTCACACATGTCATGCTCGATGGACATTTCATACTCACTTCAAGTTTGCACCCTGTGCATGGATTAACTCACATTATGATTGCCTTGTTGCATCTTGTATTCCCATGTCATCCATGATATATGAGCTTGCGCATTTCCTTAGCAAATTTGTTGTGATCTTCCTTGATGGCATATTCATACATCATGATCATATTGTCCACCATCAATTGCATGATAGCATACACATATTTAGCATACATTGAAACATTCATCCTATTGATGAACTCTCTATGACATCATTTTGCACAAATGGCAGAATTTGTTGCTTTGTGCACCATGCTATTTACCCCATGAATGCTTTACGTATCATTTTACATCTTTTGGATAAGCATCATGTGTCTTGCGACGCACAATCTTGTCGCATGGACTCATATTTACTTCATGGACACTTTGTGTGCGCTAACCATTGTATTTCCAAGTGTTCTTTGTGTTTGCTCATTTTGCATGTACCACATACCAGAGACGCCTTGGAGTACTTGTATTGCGCAATGCCTTCATCTATGTCCAACTACAAGTCCGTCCACAACGACCATTTCCTTGGTGATGAGGATCATGATCCGAGGTCGGATCTTTCCCAAAGGGGGGGGAGATGATGCGGAGTATCCCACGTTCATCCCCATGTACACTACGACCACTCTCCAAGCCCCAAGAGGACATATGACGAGACCTCAAACATACGCCATTGGACACAAGGTGAATTCACTCCTCTTCGAACCGTCACTTTCCACATGTGAGACATGGCTACTAGCTCATGCATGGACCTTGCATATACTCAGGTACAACTGAGATGACCATTGAGAATCCAAGGACCAAGGCCAAGCATGGAAGAGGAGAAGGAAGAAGAAGAAGGGAGAAAGACAGGACTTGGCCGGATCATCCGGACCCCCAACCGGACGATCCGGACCAATCCCGGATGATCCGGACCCCCACCTGGACGATCCGGGTAATGTGCACGAAGACACCCGAATCCTGCTCGATGAAGATGGATCATCTGGACGGCCGCCCGGATCATCCAGACCAACACCCGGATAATCCGGGTCACCTTCCGGATCATCCGGATCACGCCTGCGTGTGTGACTTGGGCCGAGGCTCATGTAACCCATCGCCCCTAGCCTATATATACTCCTCCTCCACCACCCTTCGAGGTTTAGCATTCTGATAGCTCATATTTGAGATAGAGCTTTGCTCATCCACTTAGTTACTTCTCCATCGGAGTCGAGCACCTCTTCGGAGAAGATCCCCCAAGTTGATTCAAGACCCCATCACGGGAAGACCTCCTCCCGGAGAAGAACTACGACCACTTGTATCGTCCCTTGTTGGATTCAGATCGTGTATCCCTTTGTGTTTCGAGGATCTAGCATATGTGTGACCATTTCTTGTTGGTTGAGTGATTTCTCTCGTGTTTCCCTCGTGTTCCCCTCGATTTCCCCATCATGTTCATTGTGTTCTTCATAGGATCCCCTCCAATCGTGAAAGTCGGGCATCTAGGGTTCTACCCTACATCACCTAGGGTCCGTACTTTCGCTAGTGCAATCTCTCAACAATGGTAATATAATTGGATCATATAACCATTCTTGAACGTGCGATGAAGAATCACTCCAAAGTTCTTATTTAGCGGAGAAGCTAAGAAGAAATTGTTTGTAGGGTATGAAACCACCTCAAAGCTATTTCTTCCGATCAATCTATCCTAGAGTTCATACTAAATAAGGCAAAGCTATTCTTTCCGATCAATCTAACCAAGAGATCTTACTAAAATAACACCATATGATACACATCAACCAACCCTAATGTCACCTAAATAGTCCAATGTCACCGCGAGTATCCGTGAGTTGATTGTACGATATGCATCAAACAATTTCAGAATGCTCAATCCAGCACAAAGAACCTCAAAGAGTGCCCCAAGATTTCTACCAGAGAAACAAAAGACGAGAACGTACATCAACCCCTATGCATAGATTATCCCAATGTCACCTCGGGAATCCATCAGTTGAGTGACAAAACATATCTCAAGTGAATCAATATAATATGATGCAGAGCATCCTACGAGCATCCCCATGTACACTACGACTATTCCCCAAGCCCCAAGTGGACATACAATGAGACCTCAAACATGTGCCATTGGACATAAGGAGAACTCTCTCCTTGTTAAACTTCTCTTGGACCCACATGAGACATGGCTACTACCTCAAACAAAGACACTTTGTGTGCTTAGGAGAAGGAATGGTGCAAGATGGACACCAAGAGCATGGAGAGGGATTTTCCCCACGTGGAGATAGAGGTACAACCACCCATGTACCGCCCAACTACCGGTACAACCGCCTATGTACCGCCCAACTACCGGTCCACCGGTACAACCGCTCGACTACCGCCCAACTACCGGTCCAGCTTCTGTAATCGAGTCATGCAAGGCCGGTACCGCCCCAGTTTGTACCCATAACAACCATATGACGGTACAACCACTCCAACCACCGGTACAACCGCTAGTGACTTCCGGGAACACCTCCAAGACCAAGTACAAGAGCTCCACGCAGTACAACCGCTCCCGTGTCCAGTACAACTGCCCTGCGCGCAATGAAGGGTCAACGACCCGTGTAACTCCCAACTTACCCCTTGGACTATAAATACTCGTCCTCTAGCTCCGTAGTAGGGTCAGCAAAGGATTAGCTCATATTTGTGTGAGAGATTTGCTCATGCACATGGTTACATCTCCTCGGAGCTCACGACCTCTTCAGCGAAGATCCCCCAAGTAGATTCAAGACCCCATCACGGCAAGACCTTTCAAGACCTCCTCACGGACAAGACCTTTTGTGTCGTCCTTTATTGACTTTGAATCATGTATCACTCCTTATGTTTTGAGGATCTAGCATATGTGTGACCAAATCTTGTTGGTTTGAGTGATTCTCTCGTGTTTCCCGTCGTGATTTCTCCTCGTGTTCTTTGTGTTCTTCGTAGGATCCCCTCCAATCGTGAAAGATCGGGCCGCTAGGGTTCTACCCTACATCATCTTTGGTATTAGAGAAAGGTTTATCACGAATTTGTAGCCCCTACCCTCTTTTTCTAGCCTAATTTTGTTGTGTTCTTCCCCACTTTCGAATATCTCCACCAAAAATAGCCCCAATTATTTTTAGTGATTTGTTGGTGTGATGAGGTTTTGTTGGATTTGATCCATGGATTTGCTTGGTTTTGAGTGGATTTAGCATCTCCCAAAGTTTCCCCATCTTTCATCCACGAAATACATCCAATTTTGCTCCCGAAATCATCCATTCCGCGCGAAGTTCATCCCGTACCCAGATCTGCAAATTTTCCCGACAAAAGTGGTACAACCGGCCCCCAAGGCGGTACAACCGCTCCCCCATCCCATGTTACTTCTACCAGCCCGATACAGGAACCCCAGGACGCTCCAGGAGCGGTACAACCGCCCTCGCAAGCGGTACAACCACCCCTCCCCGATTCAGCCTTGGTTGATTGACAGTTTTGACCATAGGTAATTCATCCGGACTCGGATTTTGACATCCTTTAGCTCGTTTTGAAGCTATTTACATCTCCCATCCATATAGATAGGTTCCAACACCATTAGACACCATCATTTTTTTGGTTGGGATTTTCAAAATTTAGGACGAAATCAAGCAAAAGAAGGCTAGAAAACGGTGGGAGGGACTCCAAATATGTGATCAACGTGGATCATGATACCATATGATACGAAGCTAACCCGGTGTAGGCCGATCTTTCACGATTGGAGTGGATTCCCTTGAAGGACACGATGAACACGAGGAAGAACGGAGAGAAATCACAAGGGGAAATGCTCAAGAACTAGTCCAATCACTCATCCACTAGACAATAAAACACACAAGATCACAAGGTACATGAACAAAAAAAGGAAAGATACAAGGTAAAGTTCATCTCCAAGAGGAGGTCTTGAGGGGGGAGGGGGTCCTCCCGTGAGGTGGTCTTGATGATATCTCGCGGGATCTTCTCCTAGATTGAGGTCTTGGCCTCCAATGGAGTAGTGGTCTCTCTCTCTCTCTCAAGAGGAGGAGTGGTAGGAGAAAAGCTCACATACAAATGAGCTATCACTTTGCTAACCCTAACTAGGAGGAGGGGGAGGAATATATATAGTCTAAGCCATGAAGGGGTAAGTGGGAAAGGGATACACGGGCCTTTGGCCCGACTCTGCGCGTAGGCAGGCGCTGGATGTCCAGTCTGGGGGGCGGATGTCTGGGCTCTCGTGAGATGCCAGATGTCCGGCCCGAGCGGGGTGACCTTCTGGCTTCGGGTGTCTCACGCCGGATTTCCAGGGGCGATACCGGATGTTAGGGCTGTGGTATTGCGCCAGATGTCTGGGTGCACGGGCCGGATGTCCAGCCGCTGATGCTTCGGTCGTCTGTTGGTGCAGCTTGCGGGCGACTGCACAGGCGCCGGATGTCCGGCCCCTGGCCCGGATGTTCGGCCGTTGTAGCTTCAGCATCTTCCTCTTCTTTCGTCGTCGCTTCCATGCTTACCTCGCGGATGGTTTAGTTGTTCCTTGTCGCTGGCACTCCTCCTCGTTGTCCATGAAGCTCCGACAAATACCTATCCATGCACACGGGCGAAGTGTCAAGTAGTATACCATCCTCAAAGGGGTCAAGTGAGCACGTGTAAAGGAGATGATTCACCTTTGTGTATGTGAAGTAGATGTCGCACATGTCACTCGCCAAACAGACTCTTGACATGGTGATGTCCATAGGATGCTCCGCATCACCTAGTCATGCAGAGCATCCCACTTTTATCCCCATGTACACTACAACTACTCTCCAAGCCCCAAGAGGACATATGACGAGACCTCAAACATACGCCATTGGACACAAGGTGAATTCACTCCTCTTCGATCCGTCACTTTCCACATGTGAGACATGGCTACTACCTCATGCATGCACCTTGCCTATACTTAGGTACAACCGAGATGACCATGGAGAATCCAAGGACCAAGGCTAAGCATGGAAGAGGAGAAGGAAGAAGAAGAATGGAGCAAGACAGGACTTGCCTGGATCATCCGGACCCCCAGCGGGATGATCCGGACCAAGCCCGGATGATCAGGACCCCCGCCCGGATGATCCGGGTAATGTACCCGAAGACACCTGAAGCCTGCTCGACGAAGCCGGATCATCTGGACGGCCGCCCAGATCATCCGGGTCACCTTCCGGATCATCCGGACCATGCCTGCATGTGTGACTTGGGACGAGGCCCATGTACCCATTCGCCCCCTAGCTTATATATACTCCTCCTCCTCCACCCTTTGAGGTTTAGCATTGTGATAGCTCATATTTGAGATAGAGATTTGTCATCCACTTGGTTACTTCTCCATCAGAGTCGAGCGCCTCTTCGGAGAAGATCCCCCAAGCGGATTCAAGACCCCATCAATGGAAGACCTTCAAGACCTCTCGGAGAAGAACTACCGCCACTTGTATCGTCCCTTGTTAGATTCGGATCGTGTATCTCTTTGTGTTTCGAGGATCTAGCATATGTGTGACCATCTCTTGTTGGTTGAGTGATTTCTCTCGTGTTTCCCTCGTGTTCCCCTCGATTTCCCCCTCGTGTTCTTTGTGTTCTTCGTAGGATCCCCTCCAGTCATGAAAGATTGAGCATCTAGGGTTCTACCCTACATCATCTTGGATAAGAGCAAGGTTGATCACGAATTTGGAGCCCCTACCCCTCTTTTTCTAGCTAATATTGTTGTGTTCTTCCCCAAATCCGGAAATCCCCACCAAAAATAGCCCCAAAAAATTTAGTGATTTGTTGGTTTGATGATGTTTTGTCGATTTTGATCCATGGATTTGCTTGGTTTCAAGTGGATCTTGCTTTCCCCCAAGTTTCCCCATCTTTCATCCACGAAATGTCCGCAATTTTTGCCCAGAAATCATCCAATTTCCACCCAAAAATTCGTCCCTGAGAGGAAATCCCGAGCAGTTTGACCTGCCTGGATAATCCAAACGTGCTCATGGATCATCCGGACACCTCCCGGATCAGTTGGACCCTCTCCCGGACGTGCGGATAACCCACCCGCCCGAATACCCGTACCCGAGTTGACAAACCCGGATCATCCGGATGTACTCCCGGATCATCCGGACATAGCCCGGATGAGCTGGACCTCCTCCCGGATGTCCGGTTAACCCTGACATTGATATGGCTGAATTCTTGTTTCGGCCATAACTAATTCATGCGGAGTCCGTTTTTGACATTCTTTAGCTCGTTTTGAAGCTATTGACATCCCCCATCCCAAAAAAATACTTTCAACATCATTTTAATCCATCAAATATTTGGAACTTTGGCATCTTTGCCTAGGGCTTCCACCATATCATCCGCATAACCACCACCGACTTCCGCAACCTAACCCATTTTGTTCCCCATAGCATTGGCGGTTGCTTGAGTAGTGATTCGAGTCTCCTAAGTTGTTTCGGCTACTTAGGGATGATTGCTTCTTCATCAACCACCACCATACACTTCCGCCACCCCAACTTAACCCAATTTTGTTTGTGTTGTGAGTTGTGTCTCCTAAGGTATTTTGGCTACTTAGGGACCGTGCTTTCAATTCTGACACCGCATATAGCCCATCTTATGGTACCACCACCATAACCCATTTTGACCGAGTTTCCACCGCTTTTCGCTACCACCATTTGGCATTTGACATTTGAGATTTTGAGTTCACGGCTTTTCCGTTTCCTAAGGTGTTTTGGCTAATTAGGGATGGTTCGACATCGAGAACACCGCCACTCATCATCGCCATGAGGTCGTTGATGTAGGGTAGAACCATAGATGCCTGATCTTTCATGATTAGAGGGAATCCTACGAAGAACACGAAGAACACGAGGGAAAAACGAGGGGAACACGAGGAGAAACACGAGAGAAATCACACAACCAACAAGATCTGGTTACACATATGCTAGATCCTTGAAACACAAAGAGTGATACATGATTCAAAGTCAACAAAAGACGATACAAAGGGTATTCTCTGTAAGGAGGTTTTGAAGGGTCTTCTCGTGATGGGGTCTTGAATCGGGATCTTCTCCAAAGAGGTCGTGAACTCCGAAGAGAAGTAACCAAGTGGATGAGCAAAGCTCTATCTCAAATATGAGATAAACCAATGCTAACCCTAATACGGAGCTAGGGGACAGGTATATATAGTCCAAGCGGTAAGGGGGGATACATGGGGTGAAACCCCTTTCTCTATGTGCACGCAGGGCGGTTGTACCGGTCATGGGGCGGTTGTACCGCTGGGGGTTCAGGTGCTGGTTCCTGGAGGTGTCCACGGAAGGGGGCAACAGTTGTACCAGTGTTTGGAGCGGTTGTACCGGTCTTCTGGCTGATACGGGGATAAACCAGTGCTGTACCGGCCTTGCACCACTCGATTATAGAAGATGGATTGATAGTTGAGCGGTAGTCGAGTGGTTGTACATGGGCGGTTGTACTGGTCCTTCTGGGCTGGGCAGATTGTCTTCATGCTCTCGATGTTCATCTAGCACCGTAACGTCTCCTTGGTTGGTTCCTTGGTACCTAAGCACACAAAGCATCTCCGTTTGAGGTAGTAGCGATGTCTCAAGTGGGTCAAAGGGAAGTCCAACAAGGAGAAAGTTAACCTTGTTTTTGATAGTTCTCGCATGGGCACTTGTCATTGGTCCAAGTGGTGTTGTGGGAGATGAAGGTAGGTCCATGGGGATGACTGTAGGATGCTCAGCATCATCTCCCCCCCCCTTGGGAAAGATCCGACCTCGGATCTTGATCCTCATCACCATGGAAACGGTTTTCATGGAAGGACCTGTAGTTGGACGAAGTTGAAGACATGGCGCAACCCAAGTACTCCAAGGTGTCTCTGGAGTGGTATTCATGCAAAAAGAGCAAACACAAGCGACACTCATAAATACAATGGTTACTGCACACAAAGTGTCCATCATGTAAGAATGAGTCCGTGCAACAAGATTGTTCATGACAACACACATGATGCTTAGACAAATGATATAAAATGATATGCAAAGCATTCATAGGCTCATGGTGCACAAAGCTATAGATTCTACCATCATGCAAAATGATGTCATAAAGGGACGTTATATCATAAGCATGAACATGTCAATTTTTGCTCAATGTGAGTATGTGATCATGCAATTGATAGTGGGCAATTTGATCATTATGGATGAATATGCCATCGAGGTATATCACAACAAATTTGCTAAGGATATGCACAAGCTCATATATCATGGATGACATGGAAATAGATGCAAGGAGGCAAGCATAATGTGAGTCAATCCATGCATAGGGTGCAAACTTGTGGTGGGTATGACATGTCCATCGATCATGACATGTGGGAGCACAATCAACAAATATGGAGGTCTGAGTGCAATGTGCCAATGGAGTGTTGATGTACCAATGCTCGATGTCATGGCATGAGTGGAAGTCCGAAGGTGCATCCAATAAGTCCGAGCGCTCCTCAACTTGAAGGTCCAAAGTGTCCATCTCCAATGTTTCTCCTCCATCCAATAGATGTAACATGTAGATAGGAAGAAGGAGACAACAATGAAAGAATGACCCATCTAATATGTGTATTTGAGGATGTCTCAAAGGGAAAGAGTTCACCTTTATGAGGACGTCGAATATGTTGGTCTCGCGCATCGTGTATGCCTTCGCATGACTAAGTTGTCGCATGACTGTACCGCCATGTAAATCCTTCAAAACGAAAGAACATGACAAACACTCGGAAAAATAAATGAGGTTAGCGGAAGTGCAAAACCTATCATTCGTGTGGTAAGATACCCAACAAGTTTATGCATCATGCTCATCATAAGAAAGGAGAAGGGAGCATTTCATAGTATGGAGGCATATTGATGTAGGGTAGAACCCTAGAGGCCCGATCTTTCACGATTGGAGGGGATCCTACGAAGAACACGAGGGGTAAAACAAGGGGAACACGAGGGGAAACACGAGAGAAATCACTCAACCAACAAGAGATGGCCACACATATGCTAGATCCTCGAAACACAAATAGATACACGATCCAAATCCAACAAGGGACGATACAAGTGGCGGTAGTTCTTCTCCGAGAGGAGGTCTTGAAGGTCTTCCCGTGATGGGGTCTTGAATCCTCTTGGGGGATCTTCTCCAAAGAGGTCGTGAGCTCCGAGGAGAAGTAACCAAGTGGATGAGCAAAGCTCTATCTCAAATATGAGCTATCACAATGCTAACCCTAGAAAAGAGGTGGAGGAGTCGTATATATAGGCAAAGGGGGGCAAAGGGGTACATGGGCCTCGGCCCAACACGCGCACGCAGGCGGGGGTTCGGATGATCCGAACGGGGAGTCGGATGATCCGGGCCTCTGGGAGCCGGATGATCCAAGAGACGGCACGGATGAGGCAAAGAGGCAGGCGGTGGCGGCGTCGACCCGGATGTACGGAGGGGGGGTCTGGATTTCCGGCCGGGGTCCGGATGATCCGGGCCTCATACGGATAGTTCGGCTTTGGGGTCCAGCTTCGGGTGTCTTCGGGCACATTATTCAGATCGTCTGGACCAGGGTCCGGATCGTTCGGGACCTCGTCCGGATCGTCCGGCCAGCCTGGGACTTGGCTGATTTCTTCTCCGTCTTCACGCATGTCTTCTGCTTCCGATTCTCCTTGCTTATTAGCTTCTCCATGGCTAACTCCTTGGTACCTGAGTATGCAAAGTGTCTCCGTTTGAGGTTGTGAGAGGAGTGATGTCACCTCAGTTTCGAGAGCTCTTGCACATGCTCTTGTCATTGGTCCAAGTGGTGTCATAGGAGATGTAGATGCGTCCATGGGGATGATCGTGGGATGCTCCGCATCATCTCCCCCCCTTGGGAAAGATCTGACCTCAGATGGAAAGCTTCATCACCATGGTATGGCAAGAGGTCTTTAACATTGAAGAGTCACTCACGTTGTACTTGTCGCTTGGGAAGTCGATCTTGTAAGCGATGTTGTTGTAGCGTGCTAGCACCTTGAAGGGTCCATCGACTCATGGTAGAAGTTTGGACTTGCGTTCATTGGGTAAGCATTCCTTGCGAAGGTGTAGGCACACAAGATCTCCAATGTTGAATATCATGGGTTGCTTCTTGATGTTGAGCTTGGTCGCGAGTCGTTGTACTTCATGCTCGATGGTGTACCTTGTAACTTCATGCATCTTCTTTATGTAGCTTGCTCTTGCACTCGCGTCCATGTTGGTACGCTCTTGTAGTGGAATAGGAAGAATGTCCAATGGGGACAACGAGTTGAAACCGTAGACAACCTCGAAGGGGCACTTGCCGGTTTTGGAGTGTCTTACATGGTTGTAGGCGTACTCGGCGATGTGTAGGCACTCCTCCCACTCCTTGACGTTCCTCTTGATCAACACGCGTAGTAGAGTGGAGAGTGTTTGGTTCGTCACCTCCGTTTGGTCGTCGGTTTGAGGATGGTATGCCGAAGAGAACAAGAGCTTGATTCCGAGCTTGGCGCATAGAGTCTTCCAAAAGAAACTCAAGAACTTGACGTCGCGGTCTGAGACAATCGTCTTTGGCACTCCGTGCAGGCGCAAGATTTCCCCACAAGAAAGATTTGCAATATGTGAAGCATCATCTATCTTGTTGCATGGGATAAAATGAGCCATTTTAGAGAATTGGTCCACAACAACAAACACGGAATCCTTTCCATTTGAGTTCTAGGCAAACCAAGTACAAAGTCCATGCTAATGTCTTCCCAAGGTTGATAAGGAATAGGAAGGGGCATGCAAAGACCATGGGATTGAGATTTTGACTTAGCTTTGCGACATGTAGAGCATCGGTTGGTGAAGCGTGAGACATCGCGGAACATCTTGGGCCAAAAACAGTTCTTGGAGAGCGTAGCAAATGTCTTGTCGCATCCAAAGTATCCCATGAGTCCGCCTCCATGAGCCTCTTGCAAAAGGAGCAAACGAAGAGAAGACTCGGGAATGCAAAGTTTGTTAGCTCTCATAAGATAATTATCCTTGATCTAATCTCGTTGCCAATATGTATGCGTCAAACACTTAGCATAAGGGATATAAAAAGTAGGATCTTGTGCATACTAGTCTTTGGTGTGCTCAAAGCCAATCACATTCAATTCAAGTTTAGTGACAAGCATGCATATGTGGGAAAGATCATCTGCCACTACATTTTCCTTACCCTTGATGTACTTGATGACATAAGGAAAAGACTCAATGAATTCACTCCATTTAGCATGACGCTTGTTCAACTTAGTTTGACCCTTTAAATACTTAAGCGTTTCATGATCGATATGAATGGTAAATTCATGTGGGCGAAGAAAATGTTCCCATTCACGCAAACTGGCACTAAAGCATATAGCTCTTTGTCATAGATGGAATAATTGAGTTGCGCTCCAGGGAGTTTCTCACTAAAGTATGCTATGGGGAACTTTTCTTGTGTTAACACACCTCCTATGCCATTACCGCTACATCGCAATGAATTTCAAAAGGTTTGTCAAAGTTGGGTAATGCAAGCACGGGGGCATGAGTAAGCAAATTCTTAAGCTCATTAAATGCGGTATCTTGGGATGGTCCCCAAACAAATGACACATTTTTCTTACTCAAAGAATGTAAAGATGAAGCAGTGGTGCTAAAATCCTTCACAAAGCAACAATAGAAACCGGCTAAACCAAGAAAACTACGCACTTGTTGCAAGTTGGTTGGTTGGGGTCAAGTTTTAATAGCATTGATCTTAGATTCATCTACATGAACACCCTTAGAAGACAAAACGAAACCCAAGAAAACAAGCTTATCGACACCAAAAAGGCATTTTTCCATATTAGCATAAAGGCACTCTTTCCTAAGGGTTTGCAACACGGTTCTAAGATGGGTGACATGATCTTTGAGGGATTTGCTAAAGACAAGAATATCATCAAAATAGACCACAACAAATACACCAATATAGGGACGAAGGACAAAGTGCATGACTCGCATGAATGTACCGGGTGCTTCGGATAAACCCATTGGAATAACAAGCCATTCATATAAGCCAAATTTCATCTTAAATGCGGTTTTCCATTCATCACCTTCTTGGATGCGTATTTGATAGTAGCCACTCTTAAGATCAATCTTAGAGAAAATGGCGGCTCCTCTAAGCTCATCAAGCATATCATCTAAGTGTGGAATAGGGTAACGATATCTAACAGTGATAGCATTGATGGGACGGCAATTGGAAACCAAACGATAAATACCGTCTTTCTTTGGAACAAGAATGACCGGAACAGCACAAGGGCTCAAGCTTTCACGTACTTGATCGTTGTCGATGAGTTGTTGTACTTGCCGTTGGATCTCCTTAGTTTCCTCGGGGTTGACGCGGTAGGGAGCCTTGTTAGGTAGAGGTGCTCTGGGGATGAGGTCGATTCTATGTTCAATGCCTCATATTGGAGGTAGACCTGGAGGTAGCTCGTCGAGGAAAACATCTTGGAATTCCTACAAAAGAGAAGACAACACTAAAGGTAGATTGTGAGAGGTGTTAGTTTTTGGTGCCTCGTCCTTGCACACAAGGGCATTGTGCATAACACTTGATGGGTTCTCACACACTTCTCTCATCTCACTTTTGGTGGCAAATAGAACTAAGTTCTTCTTGTCGCTCATCGTGCAGGCACTCGATTTTGGCTTGTGGCGCTCATTCTCTTTTGGGTGGGTCACTCTCTCACTCTTTTTTCCATGATGGGTGGCTTGCTTGTCGGCTATCACTTGACTTGGAGACATAGGTCGTAGCACGTACTACTTCCCTTTCATCTTGAAGCTATAGTGATTGGTACGCCCGTTGTGGATGACGCCGCGGTCAAATTGCCATGGTCGACCAAGAAGGAGGTGGCAAACAGATATCGGGACGACATCACACTCCAAAGTGTCTTTATATGCTCCAATTTTGAAGGAGACTTTGACCGTATGCTCGACTTGGATAGTGCCAGAATCGCTTAGCCATTGAACCTTGCAAGGGTGCGGGTGCTTCGTCTTGACCAATTGGAGCTTGGAGCATAGTTCTTCACTTGCCAAGTTGTGACAACTCCCTCCATCGATGATGACCTTGACGTACCTTCCATTGATGCCGTCCTTGGTGTGGAAGATGTGGCATCTTTAGTCTTCGTCTTGTTGATGTTTAAGAGTCAAGACTTTGGAGACAACGAGAGCGGGGCTCGAATCCTCATCACAAAAGACTTCTTCATCTTCATTCACGCGCTAGTGCATGGCCACTTGCTGAAGGGCTTCCATCTCCTCTTCACTCAAGGAGTCATAGGTTCTGTCGTCGTTGAGGATCATTGTGTGCTTGTTGGTACACTCAAAGGACTTGTGGCCTCGGCCACCGCATGTGAAACACTTGATGGAACTTGTCTTGATGGTCTCATCGGTTGGAGTAGATGATGAAGCCCGCGGCATGAAGTTCTTCGTAGTAGGAGGACAACATGAGGTTGTCGAAGTTTTCTTGTAACTCGACTTGTCGTCGTTGCTTGTAGATGGTTTAGTTGAGGTAGGAGTTGTTGGAGTCATTGAAGCTTGGGTGTTGGAGAAGACGTAGCACTTCGAAGAGTACTTGTCATACTTGAAGTCATCTTGTACTTGGCGTTCCGCTTTGTTAGCTTGATGCACGAGCTCAATGAGGTTGGAGTAGGTTTGGAAGTCGGCAATCTTCTTGATGGGATGATTGAGGCCATTCAAGAAATGGGCCATGGTTTGTTCATCATCTTCCGTGACATTAGCTCTTATCATGGCTATCTCCATTTCCTTGTAGTATTCTTCAACGGTCTTTGTTCCTTGCTTGAGGAGTTGGAGTTTCTTGAAGAGATTGTGGTTTTAGTAGGTGGCTACAGAGCGTGCTTGCATGATATCCTTCATTTGATCCCATGTGGTGATTCATGGTTCACCTCTTGCTTCTGGGCGCTCAAGACTTGTTCCCACCATATGAACACATAGTCTTGGAACTCAAGGGATACCATATCAATCTTCTTCTCTGTTTCATAATTGTGCAAACGAAAGATTTTGTCGACCTTCAATGCCCATGAAAGGTACTCTTCGGGATCATTGCTACTGCTGAACTGTGGCATGGTGAACTTGAGCTTGCCATAGCGTTGCTATTCATTATGTTGGGGTCGGGGTGATGATGACGTCCTTGGCATGGAGGATTGTCAACCTCATATTTCTCTTTGCGTGGTGGATTGCCGTAGTCATCATGCTCTTGATGAACTTGAGGTTGTGGAGGAGCTTGTCGAGCTTGTGGAAGATCTTGAGGAACTTGACGATGCGCTCTTCCTTGGTATTGTCTCTCTTGAATTTCTTCGCGAAGTGCTTCCTCTTGATTGCGCCTATCTCGGTTGTGATTGGCAATGGCTCGACTTGATTCTTGAAGGGCACGTTGCGCGTCAAGTGCTTGTGCTATGATAACCCACAAGTATATGGGATAGTTGTAGCCTCTTTCAATAAGTAAGAGTGTCGAACCCAACGAGGAGCTAAAGGTAGAACAAATACTCTCTCAAGTCCTATCGGCCACTGATACGACTCTACGCACGCTTGACGTTCGCTTTACATAGAACAAGTATGAAACTAGAAGTACTTTGTGGGTGTTGTTGGATAGGTTTGCAAGATAATAAAGAACATGTAAATATAAACTAGGGGCTGTTTAGATAAAGATGCAATAAAGTAAAATATAGCGAGTGTGGAAAAGTGATGGTAGGAGTTGTGGAATTGTTCCTAAGCAATTGACTACGTTACTAGGCCGGTAATCACTATTGCAATTCTATTTGAGGGAGAGGCATAAGCTAACATACTTTATCTACTTGGATCATATGCACTTATGATTGGAACTCTAGCAAGCATCCGCAACTACTAAAGATTCATTAAGGTAAAACCCAACCATAGCATTAAAGTATCAAGTCCCCTTTATCCCATACGCAACAATCCCATTACTCAGGTTTGTGTTTCAGTCACTCACGCAACCCACTATAAGCGAATCATGAACGCATTGCAACACCCTACAGCGGGAATCCCTCACGCTTGCGTGACACGGAGGGCACCATAGGACAGCACCAATAATAAAACATGCAACTCAAACCAATCATAGCAATTCATCAATCACCGATAGGACAACGGAAATCTACTCAGACATCATAGGATGGCAACACATCATTGGATAGTAATATGAAGCATAAAGCACCATATTCAAGTAGAGGGTATAGTGGGTTGTGGGAGAGTGGACCACTGTAGATAGAGGGGGGAAGGTGATGGAGATGTTGGTGAAGATGGCGGAGGTGTTGGTGAAGATCGCGGTGATGATGATGGCCCCCGGCGGCGTTCCTGGCACCACCGGAAGCAAGGGGGAGAGAGACCCCCTTCTTCTTCTTCTTCCTTCACCTTCTCCCTAGATGGGACAAGGGTTTCCCCTCTGGTCCTTGGCTCCCATGGCGTGGGAGGGGCGAGAGCCCCTCTGAGGTTAGATCTATCTCTCTGTTTCTGCGTTCTGGGATTCTGCCCCTTCACCGTTTCCTTTATATTTGGAGATCCATAACTCCGATTGGGATGAATCTTTCGCCTAGATCTTTCTCATAAAATTAGCTTTCTTGCGCCAAAAGAAGAGTGTCAACCGCCTTACTTGTGGCCCACGAGAGCCCAGGCCGCGCCCAGGGGGAGGGAGCGCCCCCCTGTCTCGTGGCCACCCCGGACACCGTTTCGTGTTGATTTTACTTCCCAAAAATTATCAATATTCCAAAAAAAATCTCCGTCCATTTTTATCCCGTTTGGACTCCGTTTGATATTGGGTTTCTGCGAAACAAAAAACATGCAACAGACAGGAACAGGCACTGGGCACTGGATCAATATGTTAGTGCCAAAAAATAGTATAAAAAGTTGCCAAAAGTATATAA
Source organism: Triticum aestivum (assembly GCF_018294505.1). Lineage (NCBI taxonomy): Eukaryota > Viridiplantae > Streptophyta > Magnoliopsida > Poales > Poaceae > Triticum > Triticum aestivum. The sequence continues at coordinate 224,077,240 of NC_057795.1, forward strand.
AAGTTGAATAATATTGGCATGGAACAATCAAAAATTATAGATACGACGGAAGCGTATCATGCTTCATGTTCTTTTTGTTGAAGACGTTGTGCTTCAGCATCTTGTTCGTCTTGGTGTTGGCACGCTCGCTCTTCCTCTTGGAGACGTTGACATTGCCTTTCTTGTGCTTGAGCAAGAGGAGCTTGGTTTTGGCGATGACGATGTGTTTGCTCGTCAAATTGTTCTTGTGGATGATTGCCGTGGAGAGGATTGCGGGGTGCTTCACACTGTAGTCACGCGGCTCGATGTAGAGTGTTTGATGTCGGTGTACTTGAGCCGGCAAAGGTGCCGTCGGAGTGTTGACTCGAGCGGCTCCGTCTTGAGTAGGACGAAGTGGTAGAGTGGCGGTTCACCAACAAAGCACGAATCTTGTCCATCCTTGCATCGTTATCTTGTTTGTGTGCATCGAGCTTGTTGTCGAAGTAGTTTGTTGTTCATTGCTCGGAGAGTCAGAAGTCGGTGGCGAGATAGTCGATGCAATCACTCGTTGCTTGTTGTTCTTGATGCAAAGCTTTTTGTGCACCGAAGAGGTGGCTCTTGGTGACATAGGTTGACATGTCGTCGTCTTGCTCGATGAAGAGTGGGTTGGTAGAAGAACTTGGCCTATCCATCCTTCCAAGCAAATATGTGAGTGGGAGAAAGAGAAGAACTTATACCAAATGTACCTTGACCGATGTTGAAGATGGATCAATGATCACTCAAATGTGGAACATGTAAGTGCATCTAGTGCCCCTTAGTGATTTTGGTGTATTGAAGACTTATAGGTTATGGGACTGATGCATTTGTGAGTGTACACATGTCTATAAGTCTATGAGGAGTTTGATAATTACAGAGAATATCGACCCCTAAAAATGAAGTTCTTCAACTCAAGACTTTGGATTTCTGAAGACTTTCTGAAGACTTTGAAGGTGAAGAATATTGGCACAATCAAAAATTATAGATACGACGGAGGCGTATCAGCATCCCCAAGCTTAATTCCTGCTCGTCCTCGAGTAGGTAAATGATAAAAAAGATAATTTTTGATGTGGAATGCTACCTATCATGATCTTAATCATATGTCTAATCATGGCATGGATATTAAGACAGGAGTGATTCGAAGCAATAGTCTATCATTTGACATAGAAACAATAATACTTCGAGCGTACCAATAAAGCAATCATGTCTTTTCAAAACAACATGGCCAAAAAAAGTTATCCCTACAAAACCATATAGTCTGGCTGTTACTCTACCTTCATCACACAAAGTATTTAATCATGCACAACCCCGATGACAAGCCAAGCAATTGTTTCATACTTTAATAATCTCAAACTTTTTCAACTTTCACGCAATACATGAGCGTGAGCCATGGATATAGCACTATAGGTGGAATAGAATATGATGGTGGAGGTTATGTGGAGAAGACAAAAAGGGACAAAGTCTCACATCAACTAGGCGTATCAACGGGCTATGGAGATGCCCATCAATAGATATCAATGTGAGTGAGTAGGGATTGCCATGCAACGGATGCACTAGAGCTATAAGTGTATGAAAGCTCAAACTGAAACTAAGTGGGTGTGCATCCAACTTGCTTGCTCATGAAGACCTCGCGCATTTGAGGAAGCCCATCATCGGAATATACAAGCCAAGTTCTATAATGAAAATTCCCACTAGTATATGAAAGTGCAAGCATAGGAGACTCTCTCTATAAAGAACATGGTGCTACTCTGAAGCACAAGTGTGGTAAAAGGATAGTAACATTGCCCCTTCTCTCTTTTTCTCTCATTTTTTATTTTCTCTTTTTTCCGTCTTTTTTTCTTTTTTTTTATTATTTTTCTCTTTTTGGTGGGCTTCTTTGGCCTCTTTTTTTTCTATTTGGGCTTCTTTGGCCTCTTTTATTTTACATAAAGTCCGGAGTCTCATCCCGACTTGTGGGGGAATCATAGTCTCCATCATCCTTCCTCACTGGGGCAATCCTCTAATAATGATGATCATCACACTTTTATTTACTTACAACTCAATATCTAGAACAAAGATATGACTCTATATGAATGCTTCCGGCGGTGTACCGGGATGTGCAATGATCTAACATAGCAATGGCATCAAAAAACAGACAAGCCATGAAAACATCATGCTAGCTATCTTACGATCATGCAAAGCAATATGACAATGAATTCTCAAGTCATGTATATGATGATGATGGAAGTTGCATAGCAATATATCTCGGAATGGCTATGGAAATGCCATGATAGGTGGGTATGGTGGTTGTATTGAGGAAGATATAAGGAGGTTTATGTGTGATAGAGCGTATCGTATCACGGGGTTTCGATGCACCGGTGAAGTTTGCACCAACACTCGAGGTGAGAAACGGCAATGCACGGTACCGAAGAGGCTAGCAATGATGGAAGGGTGAGAGTGCGTATAATCCATGGACTCAACATTAGTCATAAAGAACTCATATACTTATTGCAAAAATCTACAAGCCATTGAAAACAAAGTAATACGCGCATGCTCCTAAGGGGATAGATTGGTAGGAAAAGACCATCGCTCGTCCCCGACCGCCACTCATAAGGAAGACAATCAATAAGTAAAATTGTGCTCCAACTTCATCACAAATCGGTTCACCATACGTGCATGCTACGGGAATCACAAACCTCAACATAAGTATTTCTACTAATCCACAATCACCCACTAGCATAACTCTAATATCACCATCTTTATATCGCAAAACTATTGCAAGGAATCAAACATATCATATTCAGTGATCCACAAGTTTATGTAGGATTTTATGACTAACCATGTGAATGACCAATTCCTGTCATCTCCCTAAATAAATATAAGTGAAGCAAGAGAGTTTAATTCTTTCTACAAAAGGTATGCCCATGCTCTAACAAATATAAGTGAAGAAAAAGAGCATTCTACAAATGTCACATACCTAGTTCTGGTATGACCTAGACTAGCTAGTCATGTGTGCATCATGTTTAAATTTCAATTAATTTGAAATGGGGACATGTGAAAGCCTCAGAAATCATTTCTGAAAATGACCAAGATAAAAATTTCTTCAAATAGGTCCAAGAAAATGTTTATGTTTCTCCCTGAAAATATTGGCCAGAGGTAAAATTCAAACCAATATTTTTAGGAGCTCATAAATATTTATTTTGGGCATTTGGAGTTAATGCAACAACTATTTGCATTGGATTTATATTTGCTATATATTTAATATAAGTCCAATAATTCTGTAAATTTGTGTGGGGCTCTAGAATAGCTCAACTAGCCCACACAATATTTATTAGAAGCAGTAAATTTAATTTAATTTGGAAACTAAATAAAAAACAAATTACAGAAAACAGAAAACAAAACAGAAAATATAAAATAGAGCAGAAGGACTTACCTGCACCCACCTGCGGCCCGCTACTGTAGCTTGCTGGCAGCCCAGCTGGCGGCCCAGCCCACCAGCGCCCCCTTGTCATCTTCCTCCTCTGCCAGGAGGACAACCAGGTGCGTGGTGAGCGCCGACGCTGCTCTGGCCACCTCCTGCTTCCCCGGCCCCTTCTAGCGATGCCACGGAGACGCCTCGAAGCCCCTGTTCCCTCTCTCTCACTCACCGTTCTTCCTCTCCTCCTCTGGGTCTCTCCGCGCGGCACCACCGAAAACACCCATTGCCGCCGACGAGCACCACCGCGGCCACCGGGCACCCTCACCCTTCCACCGAGTCCAGAAGCACTGCCGGAACCTCCTCGTCCTCCCAGTCGAGCTACAAGATGCTAGGAGGCCCTGCTTCATTGTCATCGTGGTCATCTTCAACCTTGGGCACCCGAGCCCTCGCCTTAGATTCGCGCCGTCAAGGACGTCCCCGAGCCCGCTGACCTACTGCGCCGCCTCCCTGTGAGCTCCTGCTCCCAACCCCTCTCTCCCCGCCGTCGAATCCCTCCTCGAGCCCACCGGCCACCACGGATGAAGCTCCCGCCCGCCGGCCATGTCGCCTTCGTGGCTACAGACGCCGTAGTGTGCGCCTGGGCGCGTCTTCGTGCTAGGGTTGCTCCTAGGAAACAACCCCGACCACCAGCTGGTCCTGCCGTGCACCGGAGCACCGAACCCACGCGTGTCCGAACTCCGGCTGCCGCGGATGACCTCGCCGCGGTCGTCTCCGGCCACCCCAGCTCCCGCCGTCTGCTCCATCAGCTGTGCGCGAGCAGCAGCTCTTCGTAGAGCCTCCCCACGCCCAAAACCATCGCCTGTGGGTGATTTCTGAAGCCCTCCACCGTCTCTGTCATCGCCGGCGACGAGCCGTGGACCAGGTCCGGCGGGTTTGACCCCGCTGACCAGGGTTTGACCTCCCCACCGGCCAGGAGTTTAATTAGCACTAAACCCCACCTAATGACTGACAGTGGGCCCCGGGCGCCCTAATCTTTTCATTAGATTAGCAATAACCCCATGTTAATTAGCTGTGTCACTGACGTGTGGACCCCACACATCAGGTTTGACCTGGACCCGGTCAGCTAACCTGCTGATGTCAGTCTGATGTTATGCTGACGCAGTAATAGGTTTTTCTGGATTTATTCTTCCTGAGGATATTCCAGAAAATAGTGCTAACTTCTAAAAATCATAAAAAAAAATAACCGTAGCGCAGAATGAAATAAGTTATATATGAAAAATGATCAGAAAAATCCAATCTATCCATCTGTACTGGTTTCATGCATGTTTGAACAACTTAACGTTGCTGTTTAGATCAAAACATGATAATGCAGTACTTAATTTCATAATTTGAATTTGGGATTGAACCTTTGGTTCAAAATGACCCAAACACATCTGGTTGTAGTTGCATTAGGCCAACACACTCATATTGCCATGTCATGATCATGCATCATATTGTGCATTGCATTGATTGTGTTTCCTTCTCTGTTGTCGGTATTTGTCCCCTCTCAGTAGACGATGTTCCGACGATGAGTTCGATGACACTGATGAAGAACTATACTATCTTCAGAAGTACCAGGCAAGCAAAACCCCCTTGTTCATTCCGATACAATCCCACTTTCTCGCTCCTGCTCTATTTTACTGCATTAGGACAACAACGATACAACTGTTACTTGCAGCGGTAGTTGAACCCCTTTATCCTCTGCATGACCTGTCATTGCCACAGTAAATAGATGAAACCCACTAGCATGAGTAGGAGTTGTTTGAGCCCTGATGTGCCTACTCATTCATGCTTGTTTGTCATGCCTGCTATTGCTTAGAGTTGTGTCAGGTCTGATTCATCAGGGATGAATTGGAGGTGAGTGAACATGTCCTACTGTTAAGAGCTAAGTGTGTGAACACAATTTGGTAAAGGTAGCGGTGAGAGGCCATGTAGGAGTACATGGTGGGTTGTCTCATTGCAGCCATCCTCAGGAACTGAGTTCTGTGTTTGTGATCCATGAACAGCTACTACCACACATTGGGATCCTTAATTTACTCTCTCGACTTATTAACCGACTTGATCTCTGTCCAGGAGTTGCAACTAGTTTCTCGTGTTTGTAGGTAGTGTTAGTAGTCTACCAAGTGGCACCCGGTACAGGTGGGCTTGGGACAGACTAGGCACAGTGGCCCGGTGTACCAAGTGGCACCCGGATGGTGGACTTGGGAACCCTGCAAACATCGTTTGGGGCCGTGAGCGACACCCCGGCCGGATCTCCTTGCGGATGGAACCCGAATAGGCGATAAACCTGGACAAGAGACTTGTGTGGTTAGTCAGGTCGTGGCCGACTCCCTCGCCAGGCCTCCGCTTGAAGGTTGCCGAGATACACGACGTGTACATGGTGGTAAGTGGCGAGAGTGTGTGTGAAGAAGTACACCCCTGCAGGGTTAATATGATCTATTCGAATAGCCGTGTCCGCGGTAAAGGACTTCTGGGTTGCCTGTACAGTACATAGACAAGTGAAAGTGGATACTCTAAAATACGCAAGATAAGCGTGAGTGCTATGGATGGCGTTCTCGTAGGGAGATGGGAGCGGATCCATAGTGGTGTATTGATTTGGTGAATATGTGGACTGGTGTGCTCAACCTCAAAAGAGTTACTTGCAGACGTAGTTCAGGTTAGCCACTGAGTCAAAGCTGGCTTGCTGCAGTTAAACCGCACCATCCCTTTGTTGATAATGATGCATATGTAGCTAGTTCTGATGTAAGTCTTGCTGGGTACATTTGTACTCACGTTGCTTAATTTATGTTTTTGCAGAGAGACTTCAGTCCCGCTAGTAGTTCCACGTGGACTTCGATGTTTAGCTTGTTACCTCAGCTACGATCTTGTGCCCTCGGTAGGATCTGGTAGTTAGTCAGGCTTCTCAGCCTTTTTCATTTGTAGATGTCTGTACTCAGACATGTTAAGCTTCCGCTTGAGCTTTGACTTGTATGCTCTGAATGTTGGGTCGTGAGACCCATGTTTGTAATATCTCGCTTCTCGGAGCCTATTGAATAAATACTTGAGTTGTAGAGTCATGTTGTGATGCCATGTTGTATTTGCACATATCGAGCATATTGTGTGTATGTTATTGAAATGCTTGGTATGTGTGGGATCTGACTATCTAGTTGTTTATTCTTAGTAGCCTCTCTTACCGGGAAATGTCTCCTAGTGCTTCCACTGAGCCATGGTAGCTTGCTACTACTCCGGAACACTTAGGCTGGCCGGCATGTGTCCTTCTTCGTTCCTGTGTCTGTCCCTTTGGGGAAATGTCACATGATGAATACCGGAGTCCTGTTAGCCCGCTACAGCCCGGTTCACCGGAGTCCTGCTAGCCCAGTGCTACAGCCTGGATTCACTCGCTGATGACCGACACGTTCGATGCTGGGTCATGGATGCTTGTCCCTGTAAGCTATCAATGATCAAGAAGTGATCCTGAACTCCTACTTATGTCAAACATAACCCAAAACCGTGTTCACTTCCCGGACTCCGCTGAAAAGAGACCATCACGGCTACACACACGGTTGATGCGTTTTAATTCGAATCTGGTGTCAAGTTATCTACTACCGGACATTAACAAATTCTCATCTTCCACAAAACCACGGGCACGGCTCTCGAAAGTTTATACCCTCCAGGGGTGTCCCAACTAAGCCCATCACAAGCTCTCATGGTCAAAGAAGGATATTCCTTCTCCCAGGAAGACCCGATCAGTCTCAGAATCCCGGTTTACAAGACATTTCGATAATGGTAAAACAAGACCAGCAAAGCCGCCCGATGTGCCGACAAATCTCGATAGGAGCTGCACATATCTCGTTCTCAGGGCACAATGGATAGGTCACCCTACGAGTAAAACCAGACCTCGTGTTACCCCGTGGTGGCCCCGCAGTCTGGCCATTTCGGACCAACACTCAGAGGAAAATGGCCCGGGGGGGGGGGGTAAATAAAGATGACCCTCGGGCTCCGGAAACCCAAGGGAAAAAGGCTTAGGTGAGGCAAATGGTAAACCAAGGTTGGGCCTTGCTGGATGAGTTTTATTCAAAGCGAACTGTCAAGGGGGTCCCATAAATCACCCAACCGCGTAAGGAACACAAAATCAAGGAACATAACACCGGTATGACGGAAAACTAGGGAGGCAAGAGTAGAACAAAACACCAGGCATAAGGCCGAGCCTTCCACCCTTTACCAAGTATATAGATGCATTAATTAAATAAGAGATATTGTGATATCCCAACATAATCCTGTCCATCATTGAGCAATCTTCAACTTCACCTGCAACTAACAACACTATAAGAGGGGCTGAGCAAAGCGGTAACATAGCCAAGCAATGGTTTTCTAGGAAGGGTGAAAAGGTTAGAGGCTGACATGGCAATTTGGGAGGCTTGATCAACAAGAGATAGGTAGCGCGGCAAAGTGATAGAACGAAGCAACTAGCATAGCAATGATAGTAGTGAGATCCAGGGAAACGGTCATCTTGCCTGAAATCCCACTAGGAAGAAGAACGAGTCCATGAAGAAGATGAAGCAACAAAGACGAACCACGAACGAATCCTCACGATCGCAACAAAACAGGAACTAATGAGAAGGAGCACAACCGGAAAGAAGCAAACAACAAGGTAAACACACAACACATAGACATGGCATGATGCACAACCAAGTATGATGCATGACAAAGGCTACATGAAGCTACTCATGGCAAGAGATGATGCATACAAGAGCAACACATCAAAGCAAGTTTAAATGAGGCCGGAAACAACATAGAACTAATCCGGTAAGTCCTCATATGCAAATTTTGAAATTGGTCCAGATCTGAATAAAACTTATGTTCAAGTTGTTAAACAGCAAGTTAAGATGCACGAAGATGATCTACATGAAATTCTAGTCTAGTTACATATAAAGTTCATTTAGTTCGGAGCTACGACCTAAAAGATATGAGCAAAACAAGCATGGCATTGATGAAAAATGCATTCAGACATCAAGCAAACACATTTAAAACAAGGATGCAACAAGATAATATGAAACTACATGCAATTCTAAGCAAGTTTCATATAAAGCACACTCAAAACGGAGCAACGGTTCAACACATACAAATGAAACAAGATATAACAACAATCTGTCCAAAACAGCAACTAGGCATCTAGCAAGCATCAAAACAATATGCTACAGCACCTCAACATGAAAAAAAAGACATGGACATGATGTAAAGATGAAGCATAACAATACATGAACACTGAGATATCTCCCTAAAACACTATAACATGCTCAAAACAACATGGCAAGATTGCAAATAATAACAGTTTCACAGACTTGGCAGAAATCACTGGACATGGCAGAAATAACATCAGGTTGCAATGTTTAGAGTTATCAAAGAACATGCTAAAGGAACTTATCAGGGCAATAAAAGGCATGGAATGCTAATACTAAAGACAAAGAACAAAACTCCCTTACTTAACTAATTCAAAAGATCAACAGAAAAGATGGTAGCATCCATGCAAACATGGCAAATGATATGACAGATTCAGAATAGCAGTACATGGCAGGAACAACGATAAGTAGGCATGTTGGTGAGCTTGTACAACTCACCACAAATCAATACATAGCATGAAAAGGTGAAAAACAGTAAGACAACATATTTATTAAGTTAAGCATGGAAAGAGCAAGTTCATAGGGTGCATGGATCACTAGCAAATAACATGGCAAAACTGAACTGAATGTTAACAGGCTGACAACAACATTATTTAGCAAGTTGAGATCAAGCTTACAAAAATCTACAGCAGGATATAAATGCAACCAAGGGCATGGATGGAAAGAGCATGACATGTATAACAAAACATCCTTAGTGAACATCTCCAGATTATGCACAGAATGACTTGTAGCAGCAGGTTTACATAGCATCATGATATAACAGATTCAGCCTAGCAAAACAGTAACAGCAAGTACCCTACTTCACGAGCTTGATGCACTCACTAAAAGGCACACAAAAATACATGAATTGCACCACTGTAAAGATGGCATGATGTATCTCAAAACTCATGTATACATCAAGCTCATAGGATGCACACACAAAATGCAATGAAAAAGACAAATCACCAATTTCTGTTAACAAACAATAGTTAACATCATATAGCACTCTTGCAATGATGATTAGGGCATCAAGTTGGACCCAAACAAGCATGTCACAATGGAATGAAATGAACAGCATCTCACCATCAACATTTTGATATATTATATGCACAAATCAGAGCTACAGTGATGGAGATATAATGCAATGAACATGCCAAGAAAATGTTTCAGATCCGGGGACTTGGTGGAATTTTACCCTCCGAAAATGGGACGAGGAGGACCCGGGACGAGGAGATCCGGGCGGGGCGAGGGCGTTTGGTTCGCGAGGCTGGTGGATCTCATCCACCCAAACCAGATCTGCCCGGAGTGGACCTCCGGCGAGCGGCAAGGCGGATTCCGGCGAGGGACAGCACGGGTTCCGGTGAGGGACGACCGAGCATGCAGGGTCCGGTATGGGAGGGCGAGGAGGCGCGTTGGCGGCGAGGACCTGGCCTCCAGTGGGGCGATGGCGGAGGCATGGCGGCGGGAGGAGCTGGGTGGTGCCGGCACGAGGCGGGAGGCGGCCGGATCAGGAGGCGGGGTCCGGCGGAGATGGCGGCGGAGCTCGGCGAGGCGAGGCGCGGCCAGAGCGACGGGCGACGCACGGCGGCGGAGGCGCCGGTCGGCGGAGAAGACGGGCAGCGCGCGCGGGTTCGCGGGGCCCGGTTGCGGCCCGAGGCGTGGCTGGTGGGAGCCGGGCGGCGCTGGGGCTGACGTAGCGAGGTGGGATTGGCCGGGGGCGACAGCGCGGACGTGTCCAGCGGCGGGGTGGATGTGTCCGGCGGCGAGAGGAGGAAGAGGCTAGGGTTAGAACGAGAATTTCGGGGTGGGGGAGTTTATATTTTTAGAGGGAGCTAGGAGAGTCCAAATGGGGTGCGGTTTTCGCCCACACGATCACGATCGAACGACCGAGAGCATGGAGGGGGTTTGGATGGGCTCATGGGCTGTGGTGAAGAGGGGCTGGGCTGCAAAGAGAGAGGGGTTTCGGGCTACGTGGTTAACCGTTGGGGCGCCAAACGACCTCCAAATGGAACAAAATTTGACGGGCGGTCTATCGGTGATATACCAAGGCCACTCGGCAAATCTTGGCCCATTCCGAGAACGTTTTTATCCCGCTCACGAAACAAGGTCTGAGAGGGGCGACGGGCGCGTGCGAGTGTGGTTGGGCTCAGAATGGACAACGGAGAGAACCAGGAGGATCCGGACGGATGCAAGTTTTGAAAATCATGCAGATGAAATGCAGATGATGACATGGCAAAATGCAGCACGCAAGCAAATGACATGGCAACAACGACGAATGGATGGAAGACACCTGGCGCATCGGATCCGGGGTGTTACAACTCTCCTCCACTAACAAGAGATGTCCCGAGATCTTAGGAACAAGACGGAAGAGAAAGAGGAAGAGGTGAAGTAAGAACGCAAGAGAGAAGATGCACAAAGTCGAGAGCGCTCGGATAGAAAAGATGAACGGCGAATATGAAGTGAATGAAAAGCTCAAGAAAAGGGTAGATTCTGAAACCACTCTGGTTAGAAAAAGATAGGAAAGGAATGAATAAAAGAATTTCGGCAACACTCCGACAGAAAATGGAAGGATTAGAACATGAACTTCACAAGATGGGATGAGACTTGATGAGATGAACAACGCAATGCCTCCGGAAGAATTGAAAGAATGGAATGACAAGAACTTAGAAGGAAGGGTTGAACGGAGTTGTTGAGAAAATGAACAACGAAAGAATAAGCTTGTGGTGGACTTATCAAAACAACTCAAAACTTGAGGTGAAATTCTACCACAAGCAAGTGTCTGAAAAGCTGAGAAGAACGAAGAAATGCAAAACTCCGCTTCAGAAGAAAACGGAGAATTATTTGCACTTCGAGACGTGAGAAGAAAAGATGCATGAACTCCACCAACAAAATTGTAGGACCTTGAAGTATGTCTAGAGGGGGGTGATTAGACTACTTGACCAATAAAAACTTAACCTTTTCCCAATTTTAGAGTTTGGTAGTTTTTAGCTACTTTAGGACAAGTCAAGCAATCATCACACAATTCAAGCAAGCATGCAAAGAGTGTATGGGCAGCGGAAATTAAAGCATGCAACTTGCAAGAAAGTAAAGGGAAGGGTTTGGAGGATTCAAACACAATTGGAGACACGGATGTTTTGGCGTGGTTCCGATAGGTGGTGCTATCGTACATCCATGTTGATGGAGACTTCAACCCACGAAGGGTAACGGCTGCGCGAGTCCATGGAGGGCTCCACCCACGAAGGGTCCACGAAGAAGCAACCTTGTCTATCCCACCATGGCCGTCGCCCACGAAGGACTTGCCTCACTAGCGGTAGATCTTCACGAAGTAGGCGATCTCCTTGCCCTTACAAACTCCTTGGTTCAACTCCACAATCTTGTCGGAGGCTCCCAAGTGACACCTAGCCAATCTAGGAGACACCACTCTCCAAGAAGTAACAAATGGTGCGTTGATGATGAACTCCTTGCTCTTGTGCTTCAAATGATAGTCTCCCCAACACTCAACTCTCTCTCATAGGTTTGGATCTGGTGGAAAGAAGATTTGAGTGGAAAGCAACTTGGGGAAGGCTAGAGATCAAGATTCATATGGTAGGAATGGAATATCTTGGCCTCAACACATGAGTAGGTGGTTCTCTCTCAGAAATGGTAAGTTGGAAGTGTAGGTTCGTTCTGATGGCTCTCTCCACGAATGAAGAGGAGGTGGAGGGGTATATATAGCCTCCACACAAAATCTAACCGTTACACACAATTTACCAAACTCGGTGGGACCGAATCGTTAAACTCGGTCGGACCGATTTAGTAAACCTAGTGACCGTTAGTGATTTTCGGTGGGACTGACATGCATCTCGGTGAGACCGATTCGGTTAGGGTTAGGGCATAACGTAATCTCGGTGAGACCGATTACACAAACTCGGTGAGACCGATTTGGTAATAAGCTTTCCAGAGAGTTGGTCAGGTAAACTCGGTGGGACCGATTTGCTCTTTTCGGTGAGACCGAAATGTTACAAAAAGGAAACAGAGAGTTTACATTGCAATCTCGGTGGGACCGATCGCTCACTTCGGTTAGACCGAAACGTTACGAAGGGAAACAGAGAGATTGCAACCCCATCTCGGTGAGACCGAGATCCCTATCGGTAAGACCGATTTGCTTAGGGTTTGTGGCAGTGGCTATGACTTTTGGAATCGGTGGCGCCGGATAGGAAGAATCGGTGTGACCGATTTTGGCTTTGGGTTTAGGTCATTTGTGGATGTGGGAAAGTAGTTGAGGGTTTTGGAGCATATCACTAAGCACATGAAGCAAGAGGCTCATTAAGCAACACCTCATCCCTCCTTGATAGTATTGGCTTTTCCTATAGACTCAATGTGATCTTGGATCACTAAAATGTAAAATGAAGAGTCTTGAGCTTTTGAGCTTGAGCCAATCCTTTGTCCTTAGTATTTTGAGGGATCCACTTTCATCATCCATGCCATGCCATTCATTGAGCTTTCCTGAAATAATAGTCTTGGAATAGCATTAGCTCAATGAGCTATATGTTGTTATGAATTACCAAAACCACCTAGGGATAGTTGCACTTTCAATCTCCCCCTTTTTGGTAATTGATGACAACATATAGATCAAAGCTTCGACAAATGATAATAAAATTAAATAACATCGTTGCTTTGAGAAATATGTGATAAGTAAGAGCTCCCCCTAAATTTGTGCATAGTTTTAGATTTGCTTTGGACTGCAAATGCACAATGAATTAGGCTAATGGGTTACTCTTCCATGTCACATACATCTTGGTGGAGCGCTCAAAATAATAAACAATGAATACATGCACTCATCACCAAGCATAGTGAGTGATCACATAAGATAGATAGGATAATATCAAGCATGCATAAGTGTAGCTTATGATCAAACACATGATCATCAATGTCTCACAAGCATAGTATCTCAACCAAAAGCAAACAAAGTTTGAAAAACCACCAAATAAAGCAAGAGAGAACAAAAGCAACACACACTCTCTCTCTCTCTCGAAGCCTATGATCTATACATTTTTCTCCCCCTTTGGCAACAAGTTACCAAAAAGTTCATAGAAAATGCATAGTGCTAGATCGACTCTCAGGCTTGATCTTCTGGTGGTGGTGTAGAGATGTCTCCTTGGACGAAGGCTTCAGTTGAAGTGGATGGAGCTGGAGGAGTTGGTGCTGGAGCTGGTTGCACTGGAACTGTAGGGGCAGTGGCTGGTGCTGAAGTTGTTGCTCTAGTGTCTGTCACTGGCACTGCAACTGACCTCTGGGCTCTAGGCACTCTGGCAAACACATTGGTGGTAGTCTTGCCCTTCCTCTCCTGCATGTCATCCTGCAGCTGCTCCACAACTGACTAAATCTCAGTTACCTTGACATCTACATCATAGAATTTTTGTTCCATGATTCTTTCCAGGCTCTCCTGGTTTTGAGTTAGGGTGGCCAACCCCTTCTCAATCCTCAAAGATGATGCTATCAAGTAACCAAGCTGCTCCTGTTTGGTTTTCAAGAAATATTCAGATGCCTCCTCTTGAGTTGGCATCTTGGCAGCCTTCTCCCTCTTTTCCTTCTCCTTCTTCTCCGGAGCTTGAACTGATTGTGGATCATCTTCATTCATGACAACCTCATTGTCCTCAAAGTCTGGATATAGTGGAAAGTGTTCCTTATCCAACTGATATTTTCCTGTGCCCATCTTTGAGTTTATCAATTCTTCAATCTGAGGTGCATATCCACAGCTCCTCTTCTGATCTGCTCCAGTCCTCTTGATTGTTTCAATGATCAGGCTCATGACTTTGAAATTCTGTGGCACATCAAACACATGTAACATGTTGATGGAATGCCCTCTGATCATGTTATGGTCACCAGACTTGGGGAACAAAGTGTGCCTCAGAATCAAATTTATGGTTGGCAACCCTGACAGCAGAAAGTGAACTGATCCAAACTTGTGAGTCTCTAATGCCTTGTTTGGAATTTCCTTGTACATGTGAGCCATTGAATTGTGACCCAACTTCTTCTTTGCATAAATGTCTAGGTCATCCTCATTATCCTTGGGGGCATTGATCATTCTTGCCCATTCTTCAATAGTGGACTGGTACCTTGTACTTTCAGACATCCAAACTATTCTTCCATCTGGGTAAAAGTGTGCTATGGAGTAGAACTGTATGATAAGCTCATCATTCCAGTTGGTGAACTTCTGTCCAACAAAATCTGCAACTCCACAAGCAACAAAGCTGTCTTGCACTCCAGGATAGTGCTGTTCATTTTCCTTGATGAATTTCCAGTCAACCCACCTCATGTCACAGACTATGGGCTTCTTGTCCAACAGAATTGTTTCATAGAAGTCCTGTTGTTCCTTTGTGTGGAACCTGTAGTCAACATCATTTATTCTTCTTGAAGCATATGGATCTTCCATTCTCCACAATCTTAGCCCTGAATCCTTCCTGATTCTCATGTCCTCAGCCACAGGATGGGCATCATTGTGGTCTGGTATCTTGGGCTTGAGCTTTCTAAGAACCTGTCCTTCTTCATCTGAATCTTCAGCAACATTAGGCACTGGGGCCTTGTTCTTCTCAGCAGCTGGAATACTCCTAGTATTCCTCTTTGGAACTTGCTTGGCCTTGGAGGCAGCTTTGGGTGATTCCTTGGGCTTGGATGTTGCAGCCCCTGATCTGATTGCATCTCCCATAAGCTTAGCTGCCTTAGGAGCTGGTGCAACATCCTCTTCCTCTTCATCAGAATCCCTTCTCATTGAGGGCTTTCCAAGAACCTTGGCAGTTGTGGTTCTAGCTCTCTTCTTTTTCTTATCCTGATCACCATCATTCTCTGATTCAATTGTGAACTTCATAGTTTCACCAGTGGGGACTTTCTGAGGTTTGGATGATGTATCTTTTCTTGCAGGTGCCACTTTGGGTTGAGCTTGAGCTGGCACTTGAGTGGACTTTCTGTCCTTTGGCATTGGAGTTCTTTTGGCAGGAACTTTCCTTTTCAGACCTGGTTTTGTGCTCTGTGCAGAGCCGTAATCTTTCTTGAGCACCACTTTCTTGGAAGTAGCCTCATCCTCTTAAGCTTTGTAATCTTCATCCTCTGAATCTGAAGTTCTTTTCCTCCTTTGCCTAGTTGCAGCCTTAGGCAAATTGCTAGGAGTACTTCTGCTCCCTTCATCTGAAGTTGAGGGACTAGTGCCCTCACTCAAGTCCATCTGCTCTTCTGACCTGTTCTGGCTATCACTTTGATCAGACATACTGCAAAAGCTGACTGCTGACCCTGTGAAGAGTTATAGATGAGATAGAAAAGATGAGCATCACAAAATGCAGAGATTTTTGCAAAAGAATGACTCAAAAGTTCAGTTTTAGTTTTCCACAGAAAGCATTTCGGATCCAACGATTTTTAAACTCAGTGATACCGAAGCAGTTTTGGAACCTAAACTAATGATCTCGGTTGGACCGAGTTTCAGTTCGGTGGCACCGAGACTTCTAGGGTTTCACAGAATCCTCAAATCGGTCGCACCGATCAGTGATTCTCGGTCAGACCGAGAGTCACTAGTGCAATGGCATAAGCCAAATTGGTGAGACCGAGTTTCTCAACTCGGTCGGTCCGAGATGGTTTCGGCGGAAACCTAACCCTAAAAATTTGAATCACATCTAATCTATGAACTACTTTGGCTGGATAGAAGAGTTTCAATCGTGTCAAGAATCAATATGAAAACAATGTGCCAGGAATCAGACGTGGATAGCACAAAGATTAAGTCCATACCCTAACTTGGTGGTGGACTTGCTACGGAGGCAACGGCGGGGACGAAATCCGTTGACGGCGGCGGAGACCAGTGACAGGAGGCTGCTGGCGACGAGGAGACGATCCGAAGACCACGATGGTAGAGCGAGCTGTTGCGCGGGCGAAGGGTTTCGGAGAAATTTCCAAAAAAATCCCGTGGCTATATATAGCCCGACCCTGTCGGTGTGACCGAGTGGAACAACTCGGTGGCACCGAGATGCATAACTGTGTTCAGTTACAGCAAATCGATGAGACAGAAAAGTTCAAATCGGTTGCACCGAGATTGAAAACTCAGATCAACTTGATGATCTCGGTAGGACCGAAATGGAAGAATCGGTCGGACCGAGAATCACTAAGAGGTTTTGGAAGTTTAAGTCTGTGACGAATTGGGGACTCCGAGTGCTCCTCACACAGAATGGTCCGAATCTGACTTGATCAAATTTTGTGATGTAGCATGAATACAGTTTGAGACGAGAAAAGCATAGATAGCTAAAGAAGGTTCTTAGGCATTCTTGTCCATCCACTTGGCACAAAGAAAAGAATCCAAGCAAATAAAACAACAAGTGGATGTACTTGAATGAGTAAAATATGCACCAACATGCTCACACAATAAGATGGCAATTGAAATATGTGGCAAAGCATGCACAACCAATTTTAGCATCTATCAAACAATTGGCGATGACTAGGTCATCTATATATGAGTATATTGACTTAGGAGTCAAAGGAGAACATTTGATCATAGGTCATACTCATCGTTTAAGCTCAAGTGGGGTTACCACTTTTACATAATGCATTGATGTGTTCACACCATTAGAGTTGCTTTGACTCAATTCTTAGAGTTAAGCTCCCCCTAGATGTGAGATCCCCCCTTAGAGGGATGAACTAACCTTGGGTTTTGTCGATGATGACTTCATGTAGGTGTTGAAGATGTAGATGCTCAATGTTGATGTAGATCATTTGGGGCAATCCTTTGGAGTGAGTTGCACTTTCAACTTGCCTACATGGGTTAGTCCCACAAGGAACAAACAAGAATATCCATAGACATAGAGTGATGCACACACAAGATGATGTCCATGAAAACATTAGGTTACCTTGTCCCTTGCCTTACCAACATGAGGGTTTGTGACTCCTTGAACTAGTGCAAGATATGGAAGTTGATTGCACTTGTTCTTGCCAAAATGATATGAGTGAAGAATGTTGGCGGAGTCACCCTCAAGAACTCTCTAGTTCTTCTTCTTCGGGTCCACATCATCTTGATGGGAATCCTTGGAGTTGTAGTTGTACTTGATGAAGTAGAACTTGACGTAGTCTTGGGAATCCACTTGACCGAGACCTTAGGTGCTTCTTCAAATGCATCAATCTCTTCTTGAAGCTTGTTCTTGCCTTTGTTCTTGTGGTCTTGTGGCGGAAGATCATCTTGAGCTTGTGTTCCCTTGAAGGAAGTAGGATCATACTTCCCTTGTTGAGGAACAAACTTCGTCTTGGGGTATTGATCTTCTTCCCACTCAACTCCATTGGCATTGAACTTTCGTTCAAAACCAACACCTTGATTCTTCCGGTGCCTTCCTTGCTTGCGTACAATTTCCTTGAATTGCTTACTCCCGGCAAGGCTCTTGTAAACACCTTTATCTATAATTCCCTTCAATAAACTATTTTCTTGCTCAAGTGTAACTTGGCTAAGAGAATCATTAGTGGAATCAAGAGAACTTCTAGAAGCAACAATATTGGATTTGTCATTATTATTGTTACTACTAGAGGAAGTATCTTTCTTGTACTTGTTACTAGACTTGACTTGAGGCATGTAAGTAGATAAGAGTAAATGCTTGGCAATGTAAGAAGAACTTTTCTTGCAGAGATCATCATTGATTGCCTTTAAGAACTCATGCGCTTGCTCAATATTGAGCTTTTCAAAGCGCAACTTCTCATGAGCCCTTAAAAGTTCTCGATGATCTTCGAAGATAGTTTCATGAGCCAACTTAAGAGTGTTTAGTTCTTTAGTTAGAAGCTCAATTTTCTCCTTATCATTGTCATTCGTTTGATTAGCATGATTAATTGACGTTTCATCATAGTATTCATCATTAGAGTTGTCAACAAGTAAATCATCATCCACAAGCAAGTCATCTTCATCACTATTAAAATCAACATACTCGGGATGTGTTACCTTTGGACCTTTGGCCATGAAGCATCTTCCAACACCTTCATTTGGTGAGTCAAATATATCGTAGGAGTTGGTTGACATAAGTGCTAGACCGGCAACACCTTCATCTTGAGTATATTCGGAGTCGGAGTGATAGCTTCTCTCGGAGTGATTGTCGGAGTCGGAGCCGGAAACCCATTCACCAACATGAGCTTGATGTCTTCGTTTTGTGTAGCTCCTTGATGACTTGTCCTTCCTTTCCGAATCATTACTTATCCGTGAGGGTCTTCGTTCATAACGATCATCTCTACTCCTCCTCTCTCTTGGTGGTGATTCTTCTCTTTTGCTCCTTCTTCTTGGAGAATCTTCTCTTCTTTTGTAGGGTGCCGTACACTCATTGGAGTAGTGTCCGGGTCTCCCACAATTGTAGCAATTGCGCTCTCGACTAGAAGATCTCTTGTCATTGTAAGACCTTGACTTGGAGCTTCTTTCTTTGCTTCTACTTTTGTAGAATTTGTTGAAGTTCTTCACCATTAAGCTCAATTCTTCATTGAAGGTTGGTTTCTCACTTGATGATGTGGGGGCTTCAGTCGAGGCTTTGTAAGCACCACTTGACTTGTTGTGAAGTTCCTCCTTAACCTGGAGTGACATCTCATGAGCAACAATCCTACCAATGACTTCCGTTGGCTTGAGATCTTTGTAGTTTGGCATCATTTGGATCAATGTGCACACGGTGTCATACTTTCCATCTAATGCTCTTAGGATTTTTTTGATGATGAATTTGTCGGTCATCTCTTCACTCCCTAAGCCGGCAATCTCATTTGTGATAAGAGCAAGCCTAGAGTACATTTCAGCGACACCTTCACCATCCTTCATTTTGAACTTGTCAAGCTAACTTTGGAGCACATCCAACTTGGATTCCTTGACGGACTCGGTACCTTCATGCATATCAATCAAAGTATCCCAAATTTCCTTTGCATTCTCAATACGGCTGATTTTGTTGAATTCTTCGGGGCACAATCCGTTGAAGATGATGTCACATGCTTGAGCATTGTATTGCAGCATCTTCAATTCTTCTGCATTAGCTTCACGGTTCTGTTCTCTCCCATCAAAGAATTCACCTTGCAAGCAAATACAAATAATTGCCCAAACAGCGGGGTTATGTCCAAGAATATGCATTTTCATCTTATGCTTCCAACTAGCAAAATTAGTACCATCAAAGTAAGGACCTCTACGGTGATAATTTCCCTCGCTAGACGCCATACTCTCCTAGGTTGTGAAACCAAGGCTATGACCACCAAAAGCTGTGGAAATCAAAGCAAATGGAGACCAAAGCTCTGATACCACTTGTAGGACCTTGAAGTATGTCTAGAGGGTGGGTGATTAGACTACTTGACCAATAAAAACTTAACCTTTTCCCAATTTTAGAGTTTGGCAATTTTTAGCTACTTTAGGACAAGTCAAGCAATCATCACACAATTCAAGCAAGCATGCAAAGAGTGTATGGGCAGCGGAAATTAAAGCATGCAACTTGCAAGAAAGTAAATGGAAGGGTTTGGAGGATTCAAACGCAATTGGAGACACGGATGTTTTGGCGTGGTTCCGATAGGTGGTGCTATCGTACATCCACATTGATGGAGACTTCGACCCACGAAGGGTAACGGCTGCGCAAGTCCACGAAGGGCTCCACCCACGAAGGGTCCACGAAGAAGCAACCTTGTCTATCCCACCATGGCCATCGCCCACGAAGGACTTGCCTCACTAGCGGTAGATCTTCACGAAGTAGGCGATCTCCTTGCCCTTACAAACTCCTTGGTTCAACTCCACAATCTTGACGGAGGCTCCCAAGTGACACCTAGCCAATATAGGAGACACCACAATCCTTGCCCCGTCAACGCCACCAAGAAGAAGAGCGAGCACGACAACATCAAGATGAACAAGACGCCGAAGCTCAACGTCTTCAACAACAACAACGTGAAGAACAAGCTCTTGAGGCGCAACGTGCCCTTCAAGAATCAAGTCAATCCATTGCCAACCGCAACCAAGATAGGCGCAATCAAGAGGAAGCACTTCGCAAAGAAATCCAAGAGCAAAACTACCTACCAAGAGTTCATCGTCAAGTTCCTCAAGATCCTCCTCAAGCTCGACAAGCTCCTCCACAACCTCAAGTTAAACAAGAGCTAGTTGACTATGGAAATCCTCCATGCCAAGAGCAACATGAGGTTGATAATCCTCCTCGTCAAGGGCGTCATCATCACCCTCGACCCCAACACAATGAAGAGCAATGATACGGAAAGATAAAGTTCACCATGCCCAAGTTCAATGGAAGCAATGATCCCGAAGAATACCTATCATGGGCATTGAAGGTCGACAAAATATTTCGTTTGCACAACTATGAGGAAGAGAATAAGATCGCTATGGCATCACTTGAGTTCCAAGACTATGTGCTCATATGGTGGGCACAAGTCCTTGAGCATCGAGAAGCAAGAGGTGAACCACCAATCACCACTTGGGCTCAAATGAAAGATGTCATGCGAGCACGTTTTGTGCCCACCTACTACAACCGCGATCTCTTCAAGAAGCTCTAACTACTCAAGCAAGGAACACAGAGTGTTCAAGAATACTATAATGAAATGGAGATAGCCATGATAAGAGCCAATGGCACGGAAGATGATGAGCAAACTATGGTCCGTTTCCTGAATGGCCTCAATCATCCCATCAACACTACAAAAAAATACAGTTCCGTGATGATACGTGTTTGTCACAGTAGGTCGCTTTTTTGTCATGCATGTACATCCATGACGATTTTATGACAGAATCAAGATAGTCATACCTATGATGTCGTAGAAGTGTTCCATGACATTACCAAAATTATCATCACGGAAGTGTCCACTTCCATGACGATAAATCACGTGTCATAGAAGTGCTTTCATCAAGGGTGACTGACATGTGGCATCCACTGTAATGGAATGTCGTTAAGCTATCGGGTCAGGTTTTGGATCCGATAACCCTTTAGCAGCCCGGACCAATGGGAAATTTCCACGTGTAAAATTCTGATTGGCCGGAGGGAACACCTGTCAGCTCGTTAGTGGGCCAGATGTCGCCCGTCCATTGGAAGAGACATGCCTATGATACGTCGACACATGGCGGGGCCCAACAGAGGCCCATATAGGTTAAAAAGGACGGCCCAGTCAAGGGCCCGTAGTACTTACTCAGGTACTAATGGGCCAGCCCAATAACGGCCTGTTTAATAAAGGCCCATTTACGAGCCGAAGCCAGATCTAGCCCGTTAAGTGTTCACCGAATATTTGGGCCCAATTACAGCCAGGTGAGTTTCGTCCTCTTAGAGGCCCTATGTAGACATGGACCCATTTCAGCCCGGTGTGACTTTCAGCCTAGGAATGGCCCGTGCTGCCCACGGGCCATGTATGGTCCGACGGGACATCAGGCCCACTAACGGCCCGTGATAAAGGTGGCAACAGTTAAGCCCAGTGTGACTTTGGGCCTATTAAAGGCTTGTCATATAATTTGGCCCATTGATGCCTGTACTAAGCTTTCGGCCTCTTAATGGCCCATGATATCAGTGGGCCAACTAAGGCCCGAGATATGTTTCGGCCTGGTAACGGCCCGTGATATAACTGGGCCCAAAAAGGCCCGATCTACATTTCAGCCTGCTGAAGGCCCGTCGACGACTAGTGAAAATTGAGGCCCAACATGCATTTCGGCCTGCTAAAGGCCCATGGTTTCATCCGTGTCGTAACAAGCCGGTAGAATATTTAGCCTATTAATGGCCCAACGCTACCTGGGCCAAACTAAGCGCTGGGTACACAAAAGGCCCAACTAAAATATAGGCTAGAGTAAGTTGTGGGCCTAGCGCAAAGTGTGAAGGCCCCAATCATTCGGGGCCAAGAAATATGTAGGCTGGCCCAATTGTGGCCCACTAAAAACCAGGCCCGTTAGAGGCGAATGTTTCGGCCCGGTCGACTACATCAGATTTTTTCCATATAGCGAATGATGGCAGTAACTAGTAGGAATTAAGAACAAACCTACTCTATACAATAAAGAAATTACGGCATAGTAACTAAAATAAATCTACACTATACTGTCACGCCCAATATGCGATACTATCCTAAAGAGACTCGAAGGTCCCACCAAGGATAGAACTGCATATTGATACGCTTTTGCAAGGTGGATATCATTACATCGACATTACATAATAAATGGGGATACATACAAAAGGCATACAATGCCACACGAATACAACATCATCTTACATAAGAGCACCATCCGACTATGGATGAGACACAAATAGAAACATAAACGACATCCACCCTGCTAGCCCTGGATGCCGACCTAGAACCTATCCCCTGATCGAGGAAGAAGTAGAAGAAGAACTCCAAAACAAGCAAACATCGCTCTCGCGTCATGATCATCGCATAACCTGTACCTGCAACTGTTGTTGTAGTAATCTGTGAGCCATGAGGACTCAGCAATCCCATTACCATGGGTATCAAGACTAGCAAAGCTTAATGGGAAAGGAAGGGGTAAAGTGGTGAGGTTGCGGCAGAGACTAAGTATATATGGTGGCTAACATACGCAAATAAGAGCGAGAAGAGAGCAAACGGAACGATCATGAAGCTAGCAATGATCAAGAGGTGATCCTGAACTCTTACTTACGTCAAACATAACCCAAAACCGTGTTCACTTCCCGGACTCCGCCAAGAAGAGACCATCACGGCTACACACACGGTAGATGCATTTTAGTTAAGCAAGTGTCAAGTTCTCTACAACCGGATATTAACAAATTCCCATCTGCCACATAACCGCGGGCACGGCTCTCGAAAGTTTATAACCCTACAGGGGTGTCCCAACTTAGCCCATCACAAGCTCTCACGGTCAACGAAGGATATTCCTTCTCCCAGGTAGACCCGATCAGTCTCGGAATCCCGGTTTACAAGACATTTCGACAATGGTAAAACAAGACCAGCAAAGCCGCCCATTGTGCCGACAAATCCCGATAGGAGCTGCACATATCTTGTTCTCAGGGCACACTGGATGAGCAAGACGTCAGGTTGGCATAGACCCTGGTTGCCCATGCGGCGCCGGACATCGCTCAGTTTGGACCAGCACTTAGAGAAGCACTGGCCCGGGGGGGCTAAAATAAAGATGACCCTCGGGTTGGCCGACCCAAGGAAAAAGTATAGGTGGTGGTGAGGCAAATGGTAAAACCAAGGTTGGGCCTTGCTGGGGGAGTTTTATCCAAAGCAAACTGTCAGGGGGTCCCATAAATCACCCAACCGCATAAGGAACGCAAAATTAAGGAACATAACACCGGTATGACGGAAAGTAGGGCGGTAAGAGTGGAACAAAACACCAGGCATAAGGCCGAGCCTTCCACCCTTTACCAAGTACATAGATGCATTAATTAAATAAGAGATATTGTGATATCCCAACAATAATCATGTCCACCATGGAGCAATCTTCAACTTCACTTGCAACTAACAACGCTATAAGAGGGGTTAAGCAAAGCGGTAACATAGCCAAGCAACGGTTTGCTAGGAAGGATGTAAAAGGTTAGAGGCTGACATGGCAAATTGGGAGGCTTGAAGAACAAATGATAGGTAGCGCAACATAGCGATAGAACAAAGCAACTAGCATAGCAATGATAGTAGTGAGATCCAAGGTAACGGTCATCTTGCCTGAAATCCCGCAAGGAATAAGAACGAGTCCATGAAGAAGACGAACGGATGAAGTCGAACCAAGCGTAGACGAACGAAACCTCACGATCGCAATGAAACAAGAACAAACGAGAAGGAGCACAACCGGAAAGAAGCAAACAACAAGGTAAACACACACAACACATAAGCATGACATGATGCTCAACCAAGTATGATACATGAAAAGGCTAGATGAGGCTACTCATGGCAAGAGATGATGCATACAAGAGCAACACTTCAAAGCAAGTTTAAATGAGGCCGGAAACAACATATAACAAATCCGGTAGGTCCTCATATGCAAGTTTCGAAATTGGTCCAGATCTGAATAAACCTTATGTTCAAGTTGTTAAACAGCAAGTTAAGATGCACCAAGATGATCTACACGAGATTCTTGTCAAGTTACATATAAAGTTCATTTAATTCGGAGTTACGGCCTAGAAGATATGAGCAAAACAAGTTAAACATGACATTGATGCAAAATGCATACAAACATCAAGAAAACACTCTCAAAACATTGATGCAACATGATAATATGAATCTTCATGCAAAATCAAGCAAGTTTAATATAGAGCACACTCAAAACGGAGCAACGGTTCAACACATACACTATACAAGTTTAAAGGACAAGCTGTCCAAAACAGCAACTAGGCATCTAGCAAGCATCAAAACAATATGCTACCGCACCTCAACATGATAAAAAAATGCATGGACGTGATGTACAGGTAAAACATGACAAAACATGAACACTGAGCTATCTCAAGAAAACACTATAACATGCCCAAAAGGACATGGCAAAGTTGCAAATAATAACAGTTTACAAACTTAGCAGAAATAACATCAGGTTGCAATGTTTAGAGCTATCAAACAACATGTTACAGGAACTTAACATGGCAACCAAAGGCATGGCATGCTAGTACTAAAGACAAAGAACAAAACTCCCTTACTGAACTAATTCCCAAGATCAATATAAAAGATGGTAGGATCCATGCAAACATGGTAAATGATATGACAGATTCAGACATGGAAGGAACACCGATAAGTAGGCATGTTGGTGAGCTTGTACAACTCACCACAGAGCAATACATGGCATGACAAGGTGAGCAACAGTAAGATGACATAATTATAAAGCTAAAACTGGCAATATCATGGTCATAGGGTGCATGGATAACTAGCAAAGCTCATGGAAAAACTGAACTTACATTATTTAGCAATTTGAGAGCAAGATTACAACAAGCTACAGCATGCTATAAATGCAACCAGTGGCATGGATGGATAGAGCATGACATGTATAACAAAACATCCTTGGTTAATATCTCCAGATTATGAATATAATGACTTGTAGCAGCTGGTTTGTATAGCCTCATGATATAGCAAAATTTAGACGCAAAACAGCAACTGCAAATACCCTACTTCACGAGCTCTACGCACTCACTACAAGACTCACAAAAATACATGGATTATACCACTGTAAGGATGGCATGATATAGCTCGAAACACATGTAGACATCAAGCTCATAAGATGCACACACAAAATGCAATGAAAAAGACAAATCACCAAGTTTTGTTAACAGACAGTAGTTAACATCATATAGCACTCTTGCAACGATGATTTAGGCATCAAGATGAACTCAAACCAGCATGTCACAATGTAATGAATTCTAGAGCACATCATGATGAACATTTTGATATATTACACGCACAAATCAGAGCAGCACACATGAAGTTATGGCATGATGAATAATGCACCAGAATGTTGAAAATCTCAGGGACTTGGAAAAAATTACCCTCTGAAGCTGGACGGGTCCGATCTGGGACGAGGAGATCCGGGGTCGGGGACGCTGCTTAGTTGGACTCCCGGTGGATCTGGTCCACTTTTCCAGATCCGTCGACGGAGGAGCTCCGGCGAGCTACTCCAGCGAGGCGGCAAGCCAGGGGCGAGGGAGAGGCCGGGGAGGCGCGGGATGGGGCAGCCACCGGGCGGCGGGGTCGGCGCGGCACGCCGGCGGGAGGCGGACGGCAGCGCGGTCCGGCGAAGGGCGGTCGGGCACGGGAGCAAGGCGCCGGCGGCGGGCGCTTCGAGCGCGGGGGCCGGGCACCCACAGGGAGCTGCGGCGGCGTCCTAGGTCGGGGAGGAGGCGCGACCCGGGAGTCGAGGCGCGGCGGCGCGGCGATGCACGTCGGCGGCACGGTCGGGCACAGAGGCACGGGCGGCGGGGCGCGATGGGCTCGGGCGGGCCCGATTCGGCCCACGGCGGGTCGGATCCGGGCCCCGACGGGCTTGGCAGCGTGGGACGGCGGCGGGGACAGGTGGTGACCGTTGATTCAACGGGGGCGGCGGCGCGGACATGTCCGGCGGGGTCCGGACGTGTCCGGCTGCGGGAGGAGGAAGAAGCTCGGGTTTGGACGCAGATTTCGGGAGAGGGGGCTAATTTATAGGTAGAGGGAGCTAGGGGAGTCCGAATGGGGAGTGGTTTTCGCCCATGCGATCGTGATCGAACGACCGAGAGCATGGAGGGGGTTTGTATAGGATCAAGGGCTGTGGTGAAGAGGGGCTGGGCTGCAAAGAGAGAGGGGTTTCGGGCTACGCGGTTAACCGTTGGGGCATCAAACGACCTCCAAATGGAACAAAATTTGACGGGCGGTCTACCGGTGCTATACCAAGGCCACTCGGCAAATCTCGGTCCATTCAGAGAAGGTTTTTTCCCGCTCACGAGACAAGGTCTGAGAGGGGCGACGGGCGCGCGCGAGAGGTCTGGACTCCGAATGGACAACGGAGAGAACCGGGGGAACCCGAACGGATGCAAGTTTTGAAAAACATGCAGATGAAAGGCAGATGATGACATGGCAAAATGCAACACGCAAGAAGATGACATGGCAACAATGACGGATAACTAGATGACACCTGGTGCATCGAAACCGGGGCGTTACATATACAATACAGGATTTATGGTATATTACATCCACTGGGCATCAAATTTCGCCACAAGTGATCATAAAGCGCAACGAAGAAGCAGATTACAAAAATTGGGCACCATTGCAGCGTAACAAAATAATACTAAACCGAGACCACTTCCAAGACAGTTCAAGAAAGGTTAGCCTTGCGCGGGAACTGCTGTGCAAGCTGCTGAGCAAGGCTATGAGACCGGCCTAGCATGTCGGTCATAGCTTCCAGGTGTAGTTGTTTAGCGATGAGGTTCTCATTGGTGTTCTCCGCAATCTTTCTTAGAGATAGGACTTCAAGTCGAAATTGAGTTGCAGAACGCCTTTCTGCTAGAACTTGGGACTGAAGAAGTCGAACTGATTCAGACAATGAATTCTATGAGCTTGTCTGACTTCCAGTCTCAAGTAACTTGAACACTGCATCAAGACAAGACTTTGGGGTTGTCTCGCTATCTTCAAGATGTTTTGCCTTCTTTGCTGCAATATATATTGGGTTTGTCTCACAGCCTTCAGCAGACTTGTGCATGCCATCAGGCATATCACCCTGAAACAAAGCAGAGAGATGACAGGTTTTGCACGTGTATAAACAAAGATGATAACTGTGTTGTCAATTCCATCCAATTTCAAATTAGAAAATAAAGTGTAAGTTCAAAATATCAATAGAATAATTTGGCATTGTTCATAATGCGGGGAGCTTTACCACACTACTGGATTACCATGTCAACATAACAAGCATAGATGAAGGGCAAATACAATCATTGTATCTATTTTGGTTAATGTGCATGGCATGTTGTTCATATCATCAGCCACATCAGTGAAATAAAACAGGAGATGACAAGGTGCAAACGTGGGCTGCTTCACCACACACTGGATTATAGATCCAAAAAAACAAGCATACATATAGGGAGTATTGAGTAATGTGCATGGCATGAATAAGGAATTTTGTTTTACAGGTAAAACTTAGAAGTTACGGTTCTTGTGAACATTCATTTTGATAGAAATAGCAAACTAAACAGCAGTAAACGATAGGGAGTATGAGCAAATTAAACAACAGTTGAGGATAAAGGCTTTA
The DNA here is from genome assembly GCF_018294505.1 of Triticum aestivum. NCBI lineage: Eukaryota > Viridiplantae > Streptophyta > Magnoliopsida > Poales > Poaceae > Triticum > Triticum aestivum. The sequence continues at coordinate 224,105,447 of NC_057795.1, forward strand.
GAAGGACTGACTTAAATTAACAGTTAACACTGGCTTTGTAATGCCCTTCTCCATGTCAAGGGAAGGATAACTCAAGAATTTCAGCACAGAATCTTATTGATAAGCATTGCCTGTACTCTACATTTTATAGAGAGTAATTATAGATATGATAATACTGGAAGGGATAGAGGATAATGAAGATAAGATGCAGATTGATGCTACATAATCAACTACCAATCCCTGGAAGTACAAGCATTATAGGATAAAATGTACTAACAAGAGCAATGGGCTACACTTCTGCACTGGCATTGTCTGTGTATTCTACTTTTTGGTAAGATTAAATATAGATCTGATCTTTTTTAGTAAATGGTGGGCGAGGGAGATAAGATGCAGAATGCTACACAATGAACCAATCCCTCTTCCCATAATACAAGAGTGTTTTGAACACTGGTGTACTATACAAAATGTTCTTATATTATGGGACAGAGGGAGTAGCCGTTAATGTAAGTACAGTGATAGATGATGTTCAGTCCTTACAAGAGGACTGCAGAGCTAAACCTCTTCAAACGCATTGGGTTGATTCTAAATTTATGTAAGAGTCCATACGTATCTTATAATGTCCACAAAATGGACGATAACGAGGCTAACATGTGCAGTGATGCTACATAATCAAACAGCTATTAAAGTAAGTATGGTCATACAGGGCAAGAGGTACTCACAAGAGCAATGCAGTGTGCAGTATAGTTGCGAGATTCTGTGGTCCCTTGAGAATGAATGTTCTTCTGCTAGCAGTTTTCGTACAAGTGAGACATTAAGGCAAATGCAGAAATGTAGTTCAAATTGTGATGTGATATCATAGACAGTACCTTATGCTGCAGCCGAGACCAATGTGTAACAAGATTATTCCAGTCACCATCGGATAAGTGTAGCACCGGAGACTTTACAGAAATTTCATTCAGAGGCATGCCATCAAAGTGCACTTGCCTCATGTAGGAATGATACTTCATCAATGAGTGCTTGAAAAGCGCAACCAACCCTTGCTCGTCTTCACAATCCAGTTTGGTCCTCGCCTATTTAAAAGAATGAAATCTTGTGTCTTCTGTCAGTAGAAACATATGCAGTAATGACCATGAATAATATTAGTACATTACTTACGCATAAGTTGCAGAGGAAGACTGGAAATTGTTCTGTGTCTGCGTATAACCTTTCCATCAAGGAAAGATGTGCACAAAGTTCCTGACAACAATATAAGCTCCGTCTTCTAAACTTGGAAGAAATGGAACAGGGGTCCTATTTGCTACAATTGGGGCTCTCTCTGGTTCGAAAAGGGATTTGGCAACTGGATTTGGTGTACTCTTTGCTCGAATGGGGGTTTTGAGTCATAGAACTAGTGCTATGTCAACTGGCATCATCATACTTTTTGCTGCAGTTGAGGCATCAGAAATGACCAGTGTAGTAGGGCTAGAGTCTGCTAGAGTTGGGGTGTTTTGTGGGTCTGGTGATATTGCAACTACACCTAATGGGCTATTTGATTTATCAGGTGCCACTACCTTTTCCAAATACTTTGCTTGTGCTCCTCCGCAATCAACAATCACCCTCTTCCTTTTGAACGTCTGATACACAAGAACAGCATTTGAATGAATAAATATGGTATGATGACAGATGGAATATGTACTGAAAATGGATAGGCAGGGCGTATTCACATACACGATGTGTAAACTAAGCTAATGGCAGTTCAACAAAGTAGAAGCAATGCAAAGCATCAGTTGCAAGATATGTGCGACCAATATAACCTTGGAAAGTTAGAGCAAGCAACTTGATGGGTGAATAAGATAGGGCATCTGCCTCTGACTCCTCCACTAGGGAGCTACATTGACTTAGGTCTCCCTCTAGCTCGGAATCATTGTTAGGATCATATTCTAAGCATGAATCTGTAGCTAGAGAGCGTTTGCATTGCATTGCTCCAGGCTTGATTTCAGTCCCTTAATGCCAAGTTTGACAGCCATGGCATTGTTCTACTTTATTCTTTTCATGCGCGCAAGCTCATAATCATTATGATGCTATTCAGAATCTGAGATTCATGAAAACATAAAAAGTAGTCAGATCATCTATGGAATGCATTGTCGATTCAGCTTGAAGAGTGTCTCCCTATAAACCCCTGCATATGCAAAGTTCACCCCCCCAACCATGCTGACCAGACCACACACAGAAATACAAACCCCTTATGTCCCTATAACAGGCAGACACGCATTTCAAAACTGAAGTAGGAACATTAGGATCATATGAAATTCGTATTTGAACAAATAAACTAAGGAATTATGAGTGGCATAATGTTTAGCTTCAAGAGTGGAGTGTTGGTAGTGCGACACAAAGCAAGTAGGCAGATTGTATTCCAAGATCGAAGCCTATGTAAAAGCTAGAAATGACACTTTCTTTCTATGCAATGCAGTGTTCGTTGCCCACGCATGATGGAAGAGATCACAAAGAGAAATACTATTCACTCATGTGTACGGTTCCAGTATTTTGAAATAGGGTGGTCCACCCTAAAAGAATATTGACAACACATATGACAAGGCAAGCATAGATGTAGTGAATCAATCATTTAGTTGTGAGCTTACTAGGACAAGTATGAAGAATTGTAACTGCAGTAAGAGACCGTCCAAATCTGAATCAAGAAGTTTGTCTAGCACTTATTGTTTGCAACTAATCAATGTGAATAATTGGATATTATATCGAATGAGTAAGAAAGACAAGTAAAATTGTCAACAAACCTGGCTTGCGGTGGTAATCTGGGTCAATGTCACTACGACCAACAATCCAAAATGACTAGTGTTTGTTTCTAGGGACGGAACTTTGAAAACCCTGTGAACTTTACAGGTACTAAAGATTATTGGAATACATCTGAACCATTAAGTGTAGGTAGCACTCAGCACACAAAAAACCCTAATGAAAGTCCTGCCTAATGAGTAATGAATCAATTAGAAAATGGGTGATGAGGAGTGGCTGTTGAGTGTTGAGGACGTATCTCAGGATAAATCGGGTTGGCTTAGTGGGTGCTGCACGCCTGAGCCTTGAACGGACTAGGAAGGTAGGCACGGCGGCACGCCCGGGCAGCGGTGACGCTGTTGGGCGAGCGGTTCCTGACCTCCTGTTAGTCCGGCGTCTCCTCCTAGAGTCATGTCGTCCAGGGATGGCAAGTCATGGAAAGTCAGGCGGCTGGGGGTGAGTAGAGATCGGAAACGCGCAGCAGAACAGAGGGGAATCGGGGCCTGGGACGACCCAAAATCCCAGGGTGGGCTGGCCCACCGAGGGCACCCTGTAGAGATACACACCCGAGCGGCGAACATGCATTTTCGAAACTAATTTAGGAACATTTAGTTGACCAATTAAATGACTCTGTTTTAATAATATCATATTCGTATTTGAACAACTAAACTTGTTTAGCTTGATGGGTGGAGCAATGCTATTATGACACAAAGCACGTATTCTGATCGTATAGTGATCATAAAAGGGGGAAACTCTAAGCATATTTTTTTAGCAAAACAGGGTTTCCCCTCCGATTTCTATTTAAGAAACCACCACGGAACCAACATGATCAATTAAACCCTCAGCATGATCAATTAAACCGTATTATGAGTTATGACTGTGCCATGGCAGATTTGAAGCTGCGAACCAGAGAAATGATATTTAGGATCCATTGTTTGCTTCGAACTAAGAACTAAATTCTAAGAGCTGAAACGAAATAGAGTAACCAAGTTACGATCTATTTTCTGGTTGAGATCAAAAGGTTGAGGAGATATGAAGTACCACCTCTCTTGCGGCGCCGTGTAGGCATCGGGGTGCGATGGCTGTTGGTGGCGTTGAAGTAGATCTGCGACGGTAGACGGGTGCATCGGGGGATAAGTCCCATTGCGGTGGAAGAGAAGGTTGTGTGAGAGGGAGTCCTGATTAAGGGGTCCTCGGACGACCGGACTATTAACATGGGCCGGATTGTTAGGCTATGAAGATACAAGACAGAAGACTTCTTCCCGTGTCCGGATGGGACTCTCCTTTGCGTGGATGGCAAGCTTGGTGATTCGGATGTGTAGATTCCTTTCATTGTAACCAACTTTTTATAAACCCTAGTCCCCTCTGGTGTCTATATAAACCGGTGGGTTTAGTCCATAGGGGACAATCATAATCACATAGGCTAGACTTCTAGGGTTTAGCCATTACGATCTCGTGGTAGATCAACCCTTGTAATACTTATATTCCTCAAGATCAATCAAGCAGGAAGTAGGGTATTACCTCCGTAGAGAGGGCCAAAACATGGGTAAACATCATGTTCCCTGTCTCCTGTTACCATCAACCTTAGACGCACAGTTCGGGACCCCCTACCCGAGATTTGCCGGTTTTGACACCGACATTGGTGCTTTCATTGAGAGTTCCGCTGTGACGTCAAAGATAGGATCAATGGCTCGCCTTGTTATCAAGGACAACATCACCTCCGGAGGAGCCCTGGCCACAGACCAAACCCTCCGACTGGGTGGCTTCACTATGACCGCCCGTTCGGCCGTCGGACCGATGATCACTTCTCGGGTCATCGAAAATCGCCTCCGCGTCAACTCAGAATACTCCAAACAGATGGATCCGACGGAGTTGTCATCTTTAAACGAACTCCTGGATCGCATTGCCGCCTTGGGGGTCGCTACAGACTACAACCGGATTGGGCTTAAACCCGATCAGAGAGAAATTGAATCTCCGTCGATCACCCACCAGATAGCGGTAGTCGAGGAGCAATACAATGACTCTTCCTCTATACTGAGGACGAACTATGTTTAGATTTCCAAGCTCTCAAAGCCGGATACCCGTCCGTGGGAAGACGTGCCCCATACTCCGAACCTACAGTCAGACTGTGGGCCTCAAAAATTGGTTGATATCCTGGAGCCCAAACTGTTAAGCTCAAAAGTTTCTCAAACTCCTGATCCAAGATTGGGTCAGGGTTCGGACTTAAAGCCACCCACCCACCTAGATACACACGATCTTACCCACATCAGATAGCAGTCTCAAGAAATGGTCCATCACTTTTGGGCCAGATTCCTCCTTGTCAAAGACAAGACCAAAGATTGCCGCGATGAAGACGTGATCTCTTTATTCTGTAAAAAATGTATGGACGAGGGAATCCTCAATGCCATCAACCACCGTCACGTATTACACTTTGCTGACTTGGTAACCATAGTACAGAAGTACTTTGCAATGGAAAGCGCCTGGAAAACTCAGGCAGCTTCTTGGGAGCCACCGGTTTGCACTCAACCCCTCGTCCGGACAAAAAGAATGCACCCTCATCGGTCACCTGATCCAATAATAAAGAAATCGAAGCCCATTATAGGGCGCAGAACCATTCTGGAAGGATGGCTCGACAGGCCATGCAAAATACATACAACGCCAGATACCACACCAAACCACAGCCTTAGAGCATGTTGGATACTCTGGCAAGTGGCCAAGAGCGGCGAGGATATCCTCACCAAAAATACCGCAGAGCAACATCCCACGGAAGACAATGACTTCAGAGTATTGACGGTCTTAGATACTTTCACCTCAAACAACAGGCGCAAAAGGGCACTCCGCAGCCTCGTCGAAGCCTGCCAAGTTGCAACGATAAACCCCTGGAACGACGCAGCCATAACTTTCAATGCCAATGACAAACCAAAGTTCAAGATAGTCCGGGAACCAGCTGCATTGGTCCTTAGTCCAATCGCGGACGGCTTTCTGCTTGCCAAAGTGCTCATGGACGGCAGCAGCGGACGAAATCATATTTACGAGGAGACTCTCAACAAAATGGAAATAGACAGGAGCCGCATTGACCAAAGTAGCACGACCTTTCAAGGAATCATTCCCAGTCGGGAGGTGCGATGTGCAGCCAAAATCACACTTGATGTGGTATTCGGCACATCGGAGAATTATCGGTCCGAAGAGATAACCTTTCAAGTGGCCCCTTTCAACAGTGGATATCACGCCTTATTAGGGCGAGATGCATTCGCAAGCTTACAAGCTATACCCCATTACGGGTACATGAAGCTCCAGATGCCCGGGCCCAATGGTATCATCACTCATGTCAGTGATCCAGACATAGCACTCCGCGCCGAAAACAAAACCGTAGCCCTGGCCCCCGAGGCATTGTCTAAAGCCCTCGCGGCCAAAGAATTAACCACATTGCGCTCCACGGTGGATAGGGACGATGTGATCCTGGACAAGCGATCCAAATCCACCTCCTTTAAACTAGCAGACGAAATAGTCAAATTCCAAGTCCACCCGACGGACCCCAAGAAGACAACATCCATCGGGCACAGCTGGACCCAATGGTTGACGCTGCACTATGGGTGTTCCTACGCGAAAATTGGGACATATTCGCCTGGCACCCTTCTGATATGCCAGGGATCCCACGCAGGCTGGCCGAACACAGCCTCAAGATATTGAAGGGATATAAGCCGGTCAAGCAAGCACTGCGGCGCTTTTCAGAAACCAAACGACAAGCTATGGGGCTAGCCAAGTTACTCGAGGCGCCTATGTATTCATCAGAGAAATACAACACCCAGACTGGCTAGCGAACCTGTTGATGGTACCAAAGAAGGACAAATCCTGGCGCCTATGCGTCGATTTCAAAGACCTCAACAAGGCATGCCCTAAGGATCCCTTCCCCCTCCCCCGCATCGATCAGATTATCAATGCCACCGTAGGACACGACTCACTGTGTTTTCTCGACACATACTCCGGATACCATCAAATCAAGATGAAGGAGTCCGATCAAGCAACAACGGCATTTATTACCCCATATGGGCCTTTCTGCTTCAACACTATGCCCTTCGGGCTCAAAAATGCCGGTGCCACCTACCAACGCATGATTCGAACATGCCTAGAGAAACAAATCGGCAAGACAGTTGAAGCATATGTGGATGATGTACTCATCAAAACTAGGCACGTTGAGTCATTAATAGACGATCTGCATCTCACATTCGACAACCTCCGTACATATGACATCAAGCTCAATCCGGAAAAATGTGTTTTCGGTGTTCCCACCGGAAAACTGCTGGGCTACATCGTTTCCAACAAGGGAATTGAGGCGAATCCAGCTAAATATTGAGCTTTGTCATAGTTGGCTTTAAGCAAGTACAACTATTCAAAAAACTATCCGGATGTCATATGACCACGACACCACGGTCCGGATTCAAAACTGCTGGGCTACATCGTTGTCATATACGGACAGACCTTAAACAAGTCGAAAAACTATCCGGATGTGTGGCAGCTTTAAGCCGCTTTATCTCTAGACTAGGAGAAAAGGCGTTGCCACTCTATCGCCTTCTCCGGCGCACCGACCACTTTGAGTGGACGGACGTGGCAATGGCTGGACTGGAAGAAATAAAGGTTGTTTTAGTGAGCAACCCAATCCTGGCCGCGCCGAATATCTGCGAACCCATGTTATTATACATATCGGCCATGCACCAAGTCATAAGTGTGGTGCTCGTCGTCGAATGGGAAGAGGACGGACACAAATTCCGGCTCCAAAAGCCGGTATGCTACGTATCCACTGTCCTCACACCATGCAAATCCCGGTACCCTCATTACCAAAAAATAGCGTACGCAGTCTTCATGGCATCACGAAAGCTACGACACTACTTTCAAGAGTGCTCAATGATGGTGGCCTCCGAGGTACCACTTAATGACATAATAAACAACCGCGACACCACAGGCCGGATTGCCAAGTGGGCCATTGAGCTCCTCCCAGTCGACATAACATACAAACCGCGCCGGGCCATTAAATCCCAAGTACTCGCCAACTTCGTCGCTGAATGGATAGAGGCTGAACTCCCTAAAGAGTACGACACATGTTCCAACTGGGTCATGCACTTCGATGGCTCCAAAATGTTGGCAGGCTTAGGAGCAGGCGTTGTCCTAACATCCCCCACTAGAGATATAGTAGAGTATGTTCTCCAAATATTATACACAGACTCCAACAATGCAGCCGAATACGAGGCCTTATTGCATAGAGTTCCGATGGCTGTCTCCATGGGCATACAACACCTAGAAGCGCACGGGGATTCAAACCTCGCAATATCTCAAATAAATGGAGATTTTTATGCCAAAGATCGAAAGATAGCGGCTCACCATAGCGCCGTTCTCAAAATGTCGGCTCGGTTCGAGGGGCTCGAGTTTCATCATGTGGCTCGAGAAAGTAATCAAGCGACGGACGTCCTCGCTTGCATCAGCGCAAAACGCGACCCCGTCCCACCAAAAATCTTATTGGAAAGGCTCTTCAAGCCATCCATGGTGTGGCAAGGGGAGAGCGACAACACCAATCCGGATTCGAATATTACCCCAGATTCCGAACACACCGATATCATCAGGGGCTCAGCCACCGAAATTACACCGTCGGCCCATCTCATCATGGCAGTCATTGCCCCATGGACCGAACCCTTCTTGGCCTACCTTAGTAGGCGAGAACTCCCTGAGGATAAGAATGAGGCGCGGTGTATTGTGCGGCGCCCTAAAGCCTACAAGGTTCACGAGGAGAACTCTACAAGAAAAGCGCTACCAGAGTACTTCAAAGATGTATCTTGATACTTCCATTTTGCATCATGCTTTTATATCAATATTTATTGCATTATGGGCTGTTAATACACATTATATCTCAATACTACTCTCTTATATTACAAGGTTTACCATGAAGAGGGGGAATGCCGGCAGCTGGAATTCTGGCTGGAAAAGGAGCAAACATTGGAAACCTATTCTGCACAGCTCCAAACATCCTGAAACTCCATGAAACATCTTTTTGGATTTAATAAGAATTTTTGAGCGAAAGAAATACACCAGGGGGCCATACCCTGTCCAGGAGACAGGAGGGCGCCCCCCCCATAGGGCGCGCCCCCTATCTCCTGGGCCCCCTGGTGGGCCTCCGGTGTCCATCTTCTGCTATATCATCGCTTTTACCCTGGAAAAAATTATGGGCAAGCTTACGGGACGAAACTCCGCCGCCACGAGGCGGAACCTTGGCGGAATCAATCTAGGGCTCTGGCAGAGCTATTCTACCGGGGACACTTCCTTCCGGGAGGGGGCAATCATCACCAACGTCATCACCAACGATCCTCTCATAGGGAGGGGGTCAATCTCCATCAACATCTTCACCAGCACCATCTCCTCTCAAAACCCTAGTTCATCTCTTGTATCCAATCTTGTATCAAAACCACAAATTGGTACATGTGGGTTGCTAGTAGTGTTGATTACTCCTTGTAGTTGATGCTAATTGGTTTACTTGGTGGAAGATCATATGTTCAGATCCTTTATGCATATTATTACTCCTCTGATTATGAACATGAATATGCTTTGTGAGTAGTTACGTTTGTTCCTGAGGACATGGGTGAAGTCTTGCTATTAGTAGTCATGTGAATTTGGTATTCGTTCGATATTTTGATGAGATGTATGTTGTCTTTTCCTCTAGTGGTGCTATGTGAACATCGACTACATGACACTTCACCATTATTTGGGCCTAGAGGAAGGCATGGGGAAGTAATAAGTAGATGATAGGTTGCTAGAGTGATAGAAGCTTAAACCCTAGTTTATGCGTTGCTTCGTTAGGGGCTGATATGGATCCATATGTTTAATGATGTGGTTAGGTTTACCTTAATACTTCTTTTGTAGTTGCGGATGCTTGCAATAGGGGTTATTCATAAGTGGGATGCTTGTCCAAGTTAGGGTAGTACCCAAGCACCGGTCCACCCACATACCAAATTATCAAAGTACCGAACGTGAATCATATGAACGTGATGAAAACTAGCTTGACGATAATTCCCATGTGTCCTCGGGAGCTCCTTTCTCATTATTAGAAATTGCCCAGGCTTATCCTTTGCTACATAAAGGATTGGGCCACCTTGCTGCACTTTGTTTACTTTATTTACTTGTTACTCGTTACTATTTATCTTATCACAAAACTATCTATCACCTACAATTTCAGTGCTTGCAGAGAAAACCTTATCGAAAACCGCTTATCATTTCCTTCTGCTCCTCGTTGGGTTTGACAGTCTTACTTATCCAAAGGACTATGATTGATCCCCTACACTTGTGGGTCATCAAGACACTTTTCTGGCGCCGTTGCCGGGGAGTGTAGCACTTTTGGTGAGTGGAACTTGGTAAGGAAATATTTATATAATGTGCAAAAAAATTATGTTACTTGTCACTATGGAAACTAATCCTTTGAGGGGCTTTTTTGGGGTATATTCACCCCAACCAGAAGAGCAAAGAGTTGCTCTTGAACCTACTGAACTTTATGAAAATATTTATTTTGAGATTCCTTCGGGTATGATAGAGAAACTGCTAGCTAATCCATTAGCATGAGATGGAACATTGCATCCCGATTTACACCTTATCTTTGTGGATGAAGTTTGTGGATTATTTAAGCTTGCAGGTATTCCCGATGATGTTGTCAAAAGGAAGGTCTTCCCTTTATCTTTGAAGGGAGATGCATTGACATGGTATAGGCTATGTGATGATGCGGGATCTTGGAATTATAAGCGATTGAAGTTGGAATTTCACCGGAAGTTCTATCCTATGCATATTGTTCATCGTGATCGTAATTACATATATAATTTCTGGCCTCGCGAAGGATAAAGCATCGCTCAAGCTTGGGGGAGGCTTAAGTCAATGTTATATTCATGCCCTAATCATGAGCTCTCTCAGGAAATGATTATTCAGAACTTTTATTGTCGGCTTTCTCTTGATAATCGCAACCTGCTCGATACTTCCTGTGCTGGTTCTTATATGCCAAAGACTATTGATTTCAAATGGGACTTATTGGAAAGAGTTAAATGCAACTCTGAAGATTGGGGTTCCGATGATGGTAAGGAGTTAGGTATGTCACCTAAGTTCGATTGTGTTAAATCTTTTATGGATAATGATGCTTTTCTTGGATTTAGCCCTAAGTATGGACTTGACTCTGAGATAGTAGCTTCTTTCTGTGAATCTTTTGCTACTCATGTTGATCTCCCTAAGGACAAGTGGTTTAAATATAATCCTCCTGTTGAAGTGAAAGTAGTTGCACCTAGTACAGTCGAAGAAAAGACTATTACCTATAGTGATCCTATTGTTCCTACTGCTTATGTTGAAAAACCGCCTTTTCCTGTTAGGATAAAGGACCATGCTAAAGCTTCGACCGTTGTTCATAAGAGTAATACTAGGACTTATACACCTCCTGAGCAAATTAATGTTGAACCTAGTATTGCTATGGTTAAAGATCTCTTGGATGAGGATTTAGATGGGCATGTTATTTCTTTCTGTCGTGAGACTGCTAATATTGCTAGGCCAGATACTAAGGCCGTGTTCGGCTAATCTCCGCTCCCTCCACTCCGCTACGGAGCGGACCAGGTGCTAGCTCATTTTCACGGAGCTGCAAAAACTGAGCTCCACGACTCCACGGAGTCGGAGCGGTGAGGAGGGATTCCGAACAGAGCCTAAGACACGTAGACTTGCCGTAGGCATGCCTGTTATTTCTGTTAAAATAGGAGATCATTGTTATCATGTTTTATGTGATATGGGTGCTAGTGCTAGTGCAATACCTTATACTTTATACCAAGAAATTATGCATGACATTGCACCCATTGAATTAGAAGACATTGATGTTACTATTAAGCTTGCTAATAGGGATACCATTAAACCCTTTGGGATTGTTAGAGATGTTGAAGTTTTGTGTGGGAAGGTTAAATACCCTGCTGATTTTCTTGTTCTTGGTTCCCCACAAGATGATTTTTTCCCATTATTTTTGGTAGACCCTTCTTGAATACAGCTAGTGCTAAGATTAATTGTGAAAAGAATATTGTCACTGTTGGCATAGATGGTATGTCTCATGAGTTTAATTTCGCTAAGTTTAGTAGACAACCTCGTGATAGGGAACCACCTAGTAAGGATGAAATTATTGGTCTTGCTTCCATTGTTGTTCCTCCAACTAATCCACTAGAACAATATTTGCTAGACCATGAAAACGATATGTTTATGAAGGAAAGGGAGGAGATAGATGAAGTGTTCCTTAAACAGGAACCTATGCTGAATCATAACCTTCCCGTTGAAATTCTTGGGGATCCCCCTCCACCCAAGGGCGATCCCGTGTTTGAACTCAAACCATTACCTGATAATCTTAAGTATGCTTATCTTGATGAAAAGGAAATATATCTTGTTATTATTAGTGCTAACCTTTCAGAGAAAGAAGAAGAAAGATTATTGGAAACTCTGAAGAAGCATCGAGCAGATATTGGATATACTCTGGATGATCTTAAGGGCATTAGTCCCACGTTATGTCAACATAAAATTACATTGGAGGACGATGCCAAACCAGTTATAGATCCTCAAAGACGATTAAATCCCAAGATGAAGGAAGTGGTAAGAAAGGAGATATTAAAGCTCCTTGAGGCAGGTATTATTTATCCTGATGGTGATAGTGAATGGGTAAGCCCTGTTCATTGTGTTCCTAAAAAGGGAGGTATTACCGTTGTTCCTAATGATAAAGATGAATTGATCCCGCAAAGAATTATTACAGGTTATAGGATGGTAATTGATTTCCGTAAGTTAAATAAAGCTACTAAGAAATATCATTACCCTTTACCTTTTATTGATCAAATGCTAGAAAGACTATCCAAACACACACATTTCTGCTTTCTAGATGGTTATTTTGGCTTCTCTCAAATACCTGTGTCAGCGAAGGATCAATCTAAAACTACTTTTACTTTCCCTTTTGGTACTTTTTCTTATAGACGTATACCTTTTGGTTTATGTAATTCACCTGCTACCTTTCAAAGATGCATGATGGCTATATTCTCTGATTTTTGTGAAAAGATTTGTGAGGTATTCATGGATGATTTCTCCATTTATGGATCCTCCTTTGATGATTGTTTGAGCAACCTTGATCGAGTTTTGCAGAGATGCAAAGACACTAGTCTCATCCTAAATTGGAAAAAGTGTCACTTTATGGTTAATGAAGGCATTGTCTTGGGGCATAAGATCTCCGAGAGAGGTATTGAAGTTGACAAAGCCAAGGTTGATGCTATTGAAAATATGCCATGTCCCAGGGACATAAAAGGTATCAGAAGTTTCCTTGGTCACGCCGGTTTTTATAGGAGGTTCATTAAGGACTTTTCTAAAATCTCTAGGCCTCTGACTAATTTATTGCAAAAAGATATTCCTTTTGTCTTTGATGATGATTGTGTAGAAGCATTTGAAATACTTAAGAAAGCTTTGATAACTGCACCTATTGTTCAGCCACCTGATTGGAATTTACCTTTTGAAATTATGTGCGATGCTAGTGATTATGCTGTAGGTGCTGTTCTAGGGCAAAGAGTCGATAAGCAATTGAATGTTATCCAGTATGCTAGTAAGACTCTTGACACTGCCCAAAGAAATTATGCTACTTCTGAAAAAGAGTTCTTAGAAGTTGTGTTTGCATGTGATAAGTTTAGACCTTATATTGTTGATTCCAAAGTTACTATTCACACTGATCATGCTGCTAATAAATATCTTATGGAAAAGAAAGATGCTAAGCCTAGACTCATTAGATGGGTTCTCTTGCTCCAAGAATTTGACTTGCATATTATTGATAGAAAGGGAGCTGAGAACCCCATTGCAGACAACTTGTCTAGGTTAGAGAATGTTCTTGATGACCCACTGCCTATGAATGATAGCTTTCCTGATGAACAATTATCGGTCGTTAATGCTTCTCGTCCTGCTCCTTGGTATGCTGATTATGCTAATTACATTGTTGCTAAATTTATACTGCCTAGTTTCACATACCAGCAAAAGAAAAAGTTCTTTTATGATTTAAGACATTACTTCTGGGATGACCCACACCTTTATAAAGAAGGAGTAGATGGTGTTATTAGACGTTGTGTGCCTGAGCATGAATAGGAACAGATCCTACACAAGTGTCACTCTGAATCCTATGGAGGACACCACGCTGGAGATAGAACTGCACACAAGGTACTACAATCTAGTTTTTATTGGCTACTCTCTTCAAAGATGCTCATAAGTTTGTTTTATCTTGTGATGAATGTCAAAGAGTAGGTAACATTAGTAGACGTCAAGAAATGCCTATGAATTATTCTCTTGTTATTGAACCGTTTGATGTTTGGGGCTTTGATTATATGGGACCTTTTCCTGCCTCTAATGGTTATACACATATTTTAGTTGCTGTTGATTATGTTACTAAGTGGGTAGAAGCTATTCCAATTAGTAGTGCTGATCATAACACCTCTATTAAAATGCTTAAAGAATTTATTTTTCCGAGGTTTGGAGTCCCTAGATATCTTATGACTGATTGTGGTTCACATTTTATTCATGGTGCTTTCCGTAAGATGCTTGCTAAGTATGATGTCAATCATAGAATCGCATCTCCTTATCATCCGCAGTCTTGTGGTCAAGTAGATTTGAGCAATAGAGAGCTCAATTAATTTTGCAAAAGACTGTGAATAGATCTAGAAAGAATTGGTCCAAAAAAATTGATGATGCATTATGGGCCTATAGAACTGCATACAAAAATCCTATGGGTATGTCTCCATATAAGATGGTTTATGGAAAAGCATGTCATTTACCTCTTGAACTTGAACATAAGGCATATTGCGCTATCGAAGAGCTCAATTATGACTTCAAACTTGCCGGTGAGAAGAGGTGTTTGATATTATCTCACGTGATGAATGGAGAACCCAAGCATATGAGAATGCCAAGCTATTCAAAGAAAAAGTCAAACACCGGCATGATAAGAGGATGCAAAAGCGTGAGTTTAACGTAGGAGATTATGTTTTATTATTCAACTCTCGTTTAAGATTTTTTGCAGGAAAACTTCTCTCAAAATGGGAAGGTCCCAACATTATCGAGGAGGTCTATCATTCTGGTGCTATAAAAATCAACAACTTTGAAGGCACGAGTCCGAGGGTGGTAAACGGTCAAAGAATTAAACATTATATTTCAGGTAATCCTAACAATGTTGAAACTAATATTATTGAAACCGTAAACCCTGAGGAATACATAAGGGACACTTTCCAGAACATTCCAGACTCTGAAAAGGTATAGGTATGTGGTAAGGTAAGTAAACTGACTCCAAAACGACTCCAATGGCAATTTTTATCGGTATTCGAATATTTAAGAATTTTAGGAAGAAAGAAGTAGTCCGAAAGGGACACGAGGCCCCCACGAGAGTGGAGGCCCCCTCCTACTGGGCTCGCCCCCTGTCTCGTGGGCACCTCGTGTGCCTCCCAGACTCCGTTTTTCTTGCACGTTACGTATTTTGGTCGGTAAAAATTCATTATATATACTCCCGAAGGCTTTGAGCACCGTATCACGCAAGTATCCTCTATTTTTGTTTCGAGTTGTTCCTGGTGCATAATAAAGCAAGATGTCTTCTCAGGAGTCAGTTGGGGAGAGTCGGGTATCCCACTCAACGCCAGGTTCCGGAGCAAATAGCGATGCCTATCACTTTGGACCACCAACGGAGGATGAGATGGAGGCTGATTTGAAAAGGATAGATGCCATGGAGGAGAATCAAGAAGTTACCTCTCGTCTCCGAGCAGAATTCACTATAGGGGAACTACCTAGCCTGGCTGTCCCTACTTCGGTCACTCCTTCCAACTCTAGATTTCTTTCTTATGAAAATATGAAAAAGAGTTTCACTTGTTCTCCAGAAGCTATGCAGTATCCTCGGGTAAAAGGAGCTTTGGTCGTTGCGGGCAAGCTCCGTAAAGAAATGATGGACCTCAAACAACAAGTCAATAAGCTCGAGGAGGAGAACCGTATCCTGAAGGGCATCATCGCCAAGAAGATCATAACACCAACCGTGAAGAAGGAGAAATAATCACATGAATATGGGAACTCCCCTTGGCAACTGCCAAGCTTGGGGGAGGCGCCCCGGTACCGTATCACCATCACACTCCTATCTTTACCGTTTTATTTAGTTCGATCCTTTTTAGTAGTATCTTGATCTAGTAGATTGAAGTTTTGATATCAAGTAGTTTGAGTTTTGCTTTGTGATCTCTTTTCGTAATCGAGTCCGTGAGCTTTCTATAATAAAGATTAGTGTTGAGTCAAGGGCTTTGCTATGTTGCTATGATCCTGAGAAAGTAGAAAGAATAAAAGAGTTCATATTGATCTTATGGATAGTGATAACTTCACACATAGAAAGTATGAGGCATAAAAATTGTTGAGAGTTGATGAACGTAGTTTTGGTCATCGTTGCAATTAATAGGAAGTGATAAGGAAAGAGGGGTCCACATACAAATATATTATCTTGGACACCTTTTTATAATTGGGAGCACTCATTAAGTATGACAAGCTAAAAGAGTTGACGTTGGACAAGGAAGACAACGTAATAGTTCATGTTTTCCGACATCTCAGTTAAAGTATATTGTCATTGACCTTCCAAACATGTTGAGCTTGCCTTTCCCCCTCATGCTAGCCAAATTCCTTGCACCAAGTAGAGATACTACTTGTGCTTCCAAATACCCTTAAACCCAGTTTTGCCATGAGAGTCCACCATACCTACCTATGGATTGAGTAAGATCCTTCAAGTAAGTTGTCAGGTTGCAAGCAATAAAAATTGCTATCTAAATATGTATGACTTATTAGTGCAGAGAAAATAAGCTTTGTACGAACTTGTTGTGGAAGTAATAAAAGCGACGGACTACATAATAAAGGTCCACATACAAGGGGCAATATAAAGTGGCGTTCTTTTGCATTAAGATTTTGTGCATCAACCCTAAACGCACATGACAACCTCTGCTTCCCTCTGCGAAGGGCCTATCTTTTACTTTATGTTTTTACTTTATGCTTGAGTCAAGGTGATCCTCACCTTTCCCTTTTTCATTTTATCCTTTGGCAAGCTCCTCGTGTTTGAAAGATCATGATATATATATCCAGTTGGATGTAAGTTAGCATGGGCTATTATTGTTGACATCACCTAAAGGTGAATACGTTGGGAGGCAACACAATAAGCCCCTATATTTCTCAGTGTCCGGCTGAAACTCCATAACCACTAGTACTGCATGAGTGTTGGCGATTGTAGAAGACTACGAGATAGTTGAGTATGTGAACTTGCTGAAAAGCTCTTTTGTTGACTCTTTCTGATGTTACGATAAATTGCAATTGCTTCAATGACTGATATTATAGTTTGTTAGTTCCCAATGATGTTTTTGAGCAATACTTGACATTGTGAATTGATTGTTACTTGAGCATAAGAAATCATATGATAAATTATATATATGTCTGTTATAAGAATGATCATGATGCCCTCATGTCCATATTTTATTTTTATCGACACCTCTATCTCTAAATATGTGGACATATTTTTTGATTTCGGCTTCCGCTTGAGGACAAGCAAGGTCTAAGCTTGGGGGAGTTGATACGTCCATTTTGCATCATGCTTTTATATCAATATTTATTGCATTATGGGCTGTTATTACACATTATATCTCAATACTTATGGCTATTCTCTCTTATTTTACAAGGTTTACCATGAAGAGGGGGAATGCCGGCAGTTGGAATTCTGGCTGGAAAAGAAGCAAACATTGGAAACCTATTCTGCACAGCTCCAAACATCTGGAAACTCCACAAATCATCTTTTTGGATTTAATAAGAATTTTTGAGCGAAAGAAATACACAAGGGGGCCCATACCCTGTCCAGGAGACAGGAGGGCGCCCCCCTCCTATAGGGCGCGCCCCCTATCTCCTGGGCCCCTTGGTGGGCCTCTACTGTCCATCTTCTGCTATATCATCGCTTTTACCCTGGAAAAAATCGTCTGCAAGCTTACGGGATGAAACTCCACCGCCACGAGGCGGAACCTTGGCGGAATCAATCTAGGGCTCTGGCAGAGCTGTTCTGCCGGGGACACTTCCCTCCGGGAGGGGGAAATCATCACCAACGTCATCATCAACGATCCTCTAATTGGGAGGGCGTCAATATCCATCAACATCTTCACCAGCACCATCTCCTCTCAAAACCCTAGTTCATCTCTTGTATCCAATCTTGTATCAAAACCACAAATTGGTACCTGTGGGTTGCTAGTAGTGTTGATTACCCCTTGTAGTTGATGCTAATTGGTTTACTTGGTGGAAGATCATATGTTCAGATCCTTTATGCATATTATTACTCCTCTGATTATGAACATGAATATGCTTTGTGAGTAGTTACGTTTGTTCCTGAGGACATGGGTGAAGTCTTGCTATTAGTAGTCATGTGAATTTGGTATTCGTTCGATATTTTGATGAGATGTATGTTGTCTTTTCCTCTAGTGGTGTTATGTGAACGTCGACTACATGACACTTCACCATTATTTGGGCCTAGAGGAAGGCATGGGGAAGTAATAAGTAGATGATGGGTTGCTAGAGTGACAGAAGCTTAAACCCTAGTTTATGCGTTGCTTTGTTAGGGGCTGATATGGATCCATATGTTTAATGTTGTGGTTAGGTTTACCTTAATACTTCTTTTGTAGTTGCGGATGCTTGCAATAGGGGTTAATCATAAGTGGGATGCTTGTCCAAGTTAGGGCAGTACCCAAGCACCGGTCCACCCACATACCAAATTATCAATGTACCAAACACGAATCATATGAACGTGATGAAAACTAGCTTGACGATAATTCCCATGTGTCCTCGGGAGCTCCTTTCTCATTATTAGAAATTGTCCAGGCTTATCCTTTGCTACATAAAGGATTGGGCCACCTTTCTGCACTTTGTTTACTTTATTTACTTGTTACTCGTTACTATTTATCTTATCACAAAACTATCTATCACCTACAATTTCAGTGCTTGCAGAGAAAACCTTACCAAAAACCGCTTATCATTTCCTTCTGCTCCTCGTTGGGTTTGACACTCTTACTTATCGAAAGGACTATGATTGATCCCCTACACTTGTGGGTCATCATATCTCCGAGGAAGAAGGGCGGCAGCTCTTGGCTCAAATTCATGCCGGCCTCGGTGGTCACCACGCCGCAGCTCAGGCACTCATAAGCAAGGCCTTCTGTACAGGTTTCTATTGGCCGACGGCCCGAGCAGACGCACAGGATCTTGTCCAACACTGCGTCGGATGCCAGCTTTTCGCCAACCAAAGCCACATGCCACCCACCGCCCTACAAACAATCCCCATCACTTGGCCTTTCGCGGTCTAGGGGCTTGATATGGTCGGACCTCTTAAAGAGGAAGCCATAAGAAAAAGTACCTATTGGTTATGGTGGATAAATTCACTAAGTGGATAGAGGCCAAACCAGTTAAAACGGCCGAAGCCGGACCAGTGATAGACTTCATATCCGGTGTTGTGCACCATTATGGTGTTCCACACAGCATCATCACCGACAATGGCTCAAATTTCACAGCCGATGAGGTCAAAACTTGGTGTACTAATCTGGGCATTAAGCTCGATTACGCCTCTGTCTATCACCCACAAACAAACAGTCAAGTCGAACGAGCCAATGGTCTTATTATGAGCGGCATTAAACCCAGGCTAGTGCGGTCTTTTAAAGAATCAGACAACCACTGGGTCGAGGAGCTCGACTCCGTACTCTGGGGGCTGCGGACCACGCCCAATCGCTCTACCGGATGTACACCTTTTTGCATGGTGTACGGTGATGACCCACAAGTATAGGGGATCCATCATAGTCCTTTCGATAAGTAAGAGTGTCGAACCCAATGAGGAGCAGAAGGAAATGATAAGCGGTTTTCAGCAAGGTATTCTCTGCAAGTACTGAAATAAATGGTAACAGATAGTTTTGTGATAAGATAAATTGTAACGAGCAACAAGTAACAAAAGTAAATAAGGTGCAGCAAGGTGGCCCAATCCTTTTTGTAGCAAAGGACAAGCTTGGACAAAATCTTATAATAGGAAAAGCGCTCCCGAGGACACATGGGAATATCGTCAAGCTAGTTTTCATCATGCTCATATGATTCGCGTTCGGTACTTTGATAATTTGATATGTGTGTGGACTGGTTCTTGGGTACTGCCCTTACTTGGACAAGCATCCCACTTATGATTAACCTCTATTGCAAGCATCTGCAACTACAACAAAAGTATTAAGGTAAACCTAACCATAGCATGAAACATATGGATCCAAATCAGCCCCTTACGAAGCAATGCATAAACTAGGGTTTAAGCTTCTGTCACTCTAGCAACCCATCATCTACTTATTACTTCCCAATGCCTTCCTCTAGGCCCAAATAATGGTGAAGTGTTATGTAGTCGACGTTCACATAACACCACTAGAGGCTAGACAACATACATCTTATCAAAATATCGAACGAATACCAAATTCACATGACTACTAATAGCAAGACTTCTCCCTTGTCCTCAGGAACAAACGTAACTACTCACAAAGCATATTCATGTTCATAATCAGAGGAGTAATAATATGCATAAAGGATCTGAACATATGATCTTCCACCAAATAAACCAACTAGCATCAACTACAAGGAGTAATCAACACTACTAGCAACCTACTAGCACCAATCCCGGACTTGGAGACAAGAATTGGATACAAGAGACGAACTAGGGTTTGGAGATGAGATGGTGCTGGTGAAGATGTTGATGGAGATTGCCCTCTCCTGATGAGAGAAGCGTTGGTGATGACGATGGTGATGATTTCCCCCTCCCGGAGGGAAGTGTCCCCGGCAGAACAGCTCTGCCGGAGCCCTAGATTGGTTCCGCCAAGGTTCCGCCTTGTGGCGGCGGAGTCTCGTCCCGGAAGGTTGCCTTCTATTTTTTTCTCCTCGAAAGACTTCATATAGGAGAAGATGGACGTCGGAGAGCCACCAGGGGGCCCACGAGCTAGGGGGCGCGCCTAGGGGGGCGCCCCCCACCCTCGTAAGCAGGGTGTGGGCCCCGTAGCCTTCATCTTTGGTGACGATTTTTCTTTATTTATTTTAAGGTATTCCGTGGAGTTTCAGGACTTTTGGAGTTGTGCAAAATAGGCCTTCAATATTTGCTCCTTTTCTAGCCCAGAATTCCAGCTGCCGGCATTCTCCCTCTTCATGTAAACCTTGTCAAATAAGAGAGAATAGCCATAAGTATTGTGACATAACGTGAAATAACAGCCTATAATGCAATAAATATTGTCATAAAAGCATGATGCAAAATGGACGTATCATACGGCGCAGAGGTTGTGTTACCCTGCGACATTATTCATGACTCACCTCGAGTGCGCATGTACGAAGAGAGAGAGGCCGAGTTTGATCGGCAGGATAGCCTAGATGCCCTGGAGGAGGAGCGCAACGTTGCAAAAGCCCGTTCTGCATTTTATCAACAACAGGCCCGTAGATATCAAAGCAGAGAAGTATGGGCCAAGACCGGAGAAGAAAAAGGACAAACTCAAGCCCAAGTGGGAGGGTACCTTCATTATTGACGAAGTCCTCACCGGAGGAGCGTACCGCCTGCGTGATGCATCAGACAATCGACTGGAGCCAAACCCATGGAACGCGGCCAGACTCCGAAGATTCTATGCCTAGCGCTGGACTCTTCGTTCGTCTCCTTTCTCCCTTTTGTTTCCATTATATATTTTCCTCTCTTTTTACCTTCCCTTTTTGTTTAGCCTTAAAGCTCTCGTGCGGCTAGAACCGTACACCTACAACGCACAGATTCTCAAAATATGTACGTCAATTATACCTAGGGGCTTCTGGTACAGAAGCTTATTATTATTATTATTATTTCAAAGCATCAAGCTCACCACATATGTGTCTTTTCCACGTATGTACCTTTTCTTCGCCATTATATGCATCGATATGACTTAAGTTTTGGCCAAGCTGGGTTGCCTGGCTCCTGTGCTTATGCCCTATGTTCCTGTTACTTCGGCTAGGGAATAAAGGGAGTGCCCCTGCGATTGTTACTGCCGGGTCATCCGGATGTGTACCTCAAACTGGGTGAAGCCGAAAGCTAGCATTCTTAAGGGAATATTTGGCCGACGGATTAAAGATGTTCTTTACTTGTTACACTATGAACCCCCAGATGTTACATATGTTGTGATTTTTTCAATCACAGTTCGGACATGCACATTAACGCATGTTGACCCAGGGAAAGGAACCCTTAACGGAACTATTCTCTCTGGAAGATGTTTCTTATGATCAAAATGTAATATAACAAAGCTAGTCGGATACTTGTCTGTTCAAGCAACTATGACCCCTACGCCTGGTTTCCACGCATACCCCGGTATACATTACCGAGCGGGTATTCGAAAACACTCCGCACCTTGGGGTCCAGAGGTCGAAGCGAAAAGGTCTGCCATGACAATCATTTTACAATCCAGCTAGGGACAAATTTGTCACTTGAAGTACATAGTCACTTGGACTCAAAAACTTCTTCCTCTATGCCCTCTAACAGGCTATCTAGCTTACAATCCTGTTGAGAATACTTAGCGGCTACTTGCACCTAGTCATATACCAAACTAACAGGGATTTCTTTTCCATCTAACCCTAAAGGTCTGACCCAGGCCATGTGATTTGGGTCGAGCTAGGTATACTGTGTTTTCACCATGGCCCAGGCCTCTCTCGCATCTTCCCGGTAGGCCGATATCTTCCATAATCGGAAGCACCGCCGCGCTCCCTTGAATAGTTGTAGAAGCTCCTCCACACTTCCTGGAGGGGAGTCAGATGGCCACAAGGTCTTCGCAATACTTTGCATCACCTACCGAGCTCTCTCATGCATTTGCGAGTGCTCTTGTAATAGATCACCCGAAGATCCGGACATCTCCTCTTCGGGACGGCCGGTCAGCATACCTAAAGACATAACTCTGTCAGTTCCTTTTCTTGCCGAACTATGTGAAGGTAATTTTGAACACATACCAAATATGCCGCCTCGTAGCCTCTTATTTTCTTTCATGGAGTCAGCCAGCTGGGACCGAACATCTTTTAGTTCTACGCCCAGCTTGGTGTTGGAATCCTGGAGTTTGTTTTTCTCCTCCCTGACCCGCATTAGTATACGCTCGCCCGTGGTCAATTTCCTTTGAGCTTCTGGACCCCCCGCCTATGCGACCTCCGGCACCCCTCCCGGATGATCTGACGACTCTCCCATAAGATATGCACCTACATTAATAATCCTAGTATATGATTATGTTTTCTCAATGGAGGGTATCATTACTAGACTCTGCCTTCTTGGATTTCTCCAGTTCGGCGGTAGCAGCGGCTAGTTGGGTCCGACACTTTTCCAGCTCCTGAGACAACAGGTTGTTCTTCTCTGTGAGCACCTGGATATACGACGATCCTCAAATCAGTTGCTTCAACTGCTTCAAGTCTCGGGGGCTACTGGTATATCATTATCAGAATTGTACAAGTGTGCACTCACCCGCATATGTTTCAAATATTGTTCAGTGGCTCTAGTAAGCCCATCTCGAGCAGCTCAGATGTATGCATCACCCAAGTTGAAGGCGTTGAAAGCATCTTCTGAAAAACCAGAGTCACGAAGAGTGGCCGCCGGTGCCGATTATTCATGGCATTTTCCACTTCAGAGTTTGTGAAGGATACATCATCCAACTCCTCTGCAGAAGGACAATCCGGTGTCACTCCTATGTTAGCCCTAGTCCTTGAGACAGGGTCCGGAATCTAGCTAGTGGAGGCATGACCGACAGGATCCCCAGACATAGTCTGGCGAATGTTTTTCCTGATAAGACATGACGGATAGCATCACACTTCAGTGTGACAGCCAAAGAGCATATTTAAAAAGCCATACCACATTGATGAAGGCTAGGGCGTGGCTCTATTTTCCTTTCGCTTCGAAGGCCTGCCCAGTGTAGGCGCCGCTTTCTTGCGAGTCACCTCAGGTGCAGCGTGGCGCGCCGATCGCCTCCCCTTTAGAGCATAAGATAGTGCGGTGGGTGAGGCGGAATGAGGAAATTCTTTCAAAGGATAAGTCTCCTGATTTCTTACATGTGAGGCAGGGAGAAGGCTGGGGTAGTCAACGGTGATGGCCACCTCTGTGCCGCCATGGCTCGCCTGGTAGAACACTCCATCCTCAAGCTCCACGAATATATCTGGATCCTCTTTGAATCCAGGGTCAAGGGCCCGGTTGTGGTCCTCTGGTTGTGGTGCGGGGCTGCGGAGCTCCTTGGTGATCTTCCGCCATTCCTATTTCAAATTGACGGATTAATATTTATGGAAAGTGACTCAGGGAGTAAATTGAGTTGTGGGATGGAAACTCATCCAGCTGGAGGGTTATACATGGAAAATCCATCTCTAAGCTTAATATAGATGAACTGGGTCGGGAAGGGAGGCATCCTCAATATAGAACCATTCGGAAGGACACTCTTCGTATGCCTTCATTGGCGTGCCGGACAGGTATCCGGTCCCGGCGATACGCCATACCTCGACGCCGCCCACTTGAAATATTGACCCCTCTTGATTAGGAGGGATGAGGCAGAATAGCTTCTTCCATAACTCAAAATGGGCCTCGCAACCCAGGAATAGCTCGCAAAGAGCAACGTAACCCGCAATATGCAGGATGGAGGTAGGAGTGAAATTGTGCAGTTTGAGGCCATAATACTCTAGAAGACCTCGGAGGAATGGATGGATTGGAAATCCGACACCTCTCAACAAGTAGGGAAAAAAGCATACTCGTTCTCCCCTGGAAGGGTTGAGGACATTCTCCGCCTAAGCCCCCCCCCCCCCCCGTCGAAGGAATCCAATCCGGCTCGAACATGGACTAGATCTGCGGGGGGAAGAAATCCCTGTGTCTGCAGCTTCACCAGCTGATTGTGGGATATGGAACACTTTTCCCAATCGCCTTATTTGGGGCCGTGGGGGCGGGAGGAAGAGTTGAGAGCGCTAGCCATGTTGGGGTGGTTTCTACTAGCAAGATTTGAGGATCCCTCGCTTGGTGGAGATGGTGTGGATTGGATCTAAAGATCCCCGTCTCTTTAAATAGACAACTTTCTTACGTGGTGAGGGTGGTATATGCAAAAATACCCCGACTTCTCGTATTCACTCGACACATGGAAGCTGAAATCATGAAGGTGCAGAAGCCGATGAGCGTGATATTAAATGAAGAGTCGGATACTGTTCTTTAAGTCAGGTACTTTGAAGTAATCGAAAAAGGAGCCCGCCTTGAAATGCCGAAGATAATCTGCGCGCCAGACACCTCGTCATTGAAGCCTGGTTCGGGGGTTACTAAGGGAGTCCTAGATTAAGGGGTCCTCAGACGACCGAACTATTAACATGGGTCGGACTGTTGGGCTATGAAGATACAAGACAGAAGACTTCTTCATGTGTCCGGATAGGACTCTCCTTTGCGTGGATGGAAAGCTTGGTGATTCGGATGTGTAGATTCCTTTGTTTGTAACCGACTTTGTATAAACCCTAGTCCCCTCTGGTGTCTATATAAACCGGAGGGTTTAGTCCATAGGGGACAATCATAATCACATAGGCTAGACTTCTAGGGTTTAGCCATTACGATCTCGTGGTAGATCAACCTTGTAATACTTATATTCCTCAAGATCCATCAAGCAGGAAGTAGGGTATTACCTCCATAAAGAGGGCCCGAACCTTGGTAAACATTGTGTCCCCAGTCTCCTATTACCATCAACCTTAGACGCACAGTTCGGTACCCCCTACCCGAGATACGCTGGTTTTGACACCGACAAGCGGCCCCGGCAAAGAGGACGATGGCACCGATGAAGCGATAGGACCCGATGCAAGGCTCTTGGTCTGTCGCCGTGGATGAGAAACGTCCATCTCTAGTAGTGGACGATGCAGTCTTGGTAGGCGCTCCGGCATGGTGGAGGACGGTGGCGATGGATGGGGTGGAGGACGACGGCAATGGATGGGGTGGAGGACGACTGCGGTGGATGGGGTGGAGGACGGTGGCGATGGATGGGGTGGCGGACGAAGGAGGCTGGTGTGGGGATGGTGTTCTAGCGCAGATGATGTATGAATGGGAAAATGGAGGGAGGGGTACGGGGAACCATGTTTTTGGGACACGCCTGTCTGAAATATGGGAAAGTTACGAACTTAGCCCCCCCTTTAAACTTTGGACGTCTCGTCGGTTGGGGATAGGACGGTAATCTCGCATCTCGCCAATATTTGCCCAGAGCGATTTCGGGCGAGGAGAGGGTGGTTGGCGCCCATGATGTATGAAGGGGGCTGACAGGTAGGGCTGTTGTGTCACGTCTGAATGAAGTTACAAACCTGCCCCTATTGAAAATATTTTCCTACATCAATTTCGGCCGAGTCGAGTTTGTTTTGCCGCCCACCGTGTATGAATGGGGAAATGGAGGGAGAAACAGAGGTCGTTTGGATGAGCATGAATCAAATGTGTTTGCCGCCCATGTTTGGCACCCACCGTGTCGGATTGGGCTCAGAGGAGGTCGTGTGACGTCTAATTGAAGTTACTAACCTACCCCTATTTAGAGAAGTGAAAATTGGGCCGATGGATTGTCCGTGTGATGGGTAGACAGTAATTTCCATCTCCCAAACACTTGGCTTCGGGCAGCCGGCGTGGGAGTGGACATTTTGCCGCTTCTTTCGAATTTTGGGACAATAAGCATCCATGTTTACCTTGGCAACTAACATTTTGTATTCCTATACGAATGTTTATAAATCATTCTATGTGTTTTTATATATCTTCAAAAGCACGACAAAGATGTATTCCACTGTCATATATGAATATGGTTTACAAATGCCGATACTCAAATTCAGAAGCTACAATCTAGTTTAAGGTGATTTCGAATATTTGGAACACTTCATGTCCAACTCAAATGTCACACGCAGCATAATGTGCACTCCCATTTAGATATGTACACAAGCGATGTATCAAGATTCAAATACCGAGTCAATCAACCAAGAATGTACAAAACTAACAAACATAACAACACTTATTGAGTATATGGATCAATAATATCAACTAAGATACATAAGCCAGACCGCTGTACTTTTTTTCTACAACAGCATCCTTTGTTTAGCCAAGCTACTACAGCATCTTGGCCCTTTCCGATGCATGCCACTTATGGTCCATCTATACTACTGTTATTGATGAATGCACATTCAGCCCGATTGTCATATTTGTAGGTCTAGCACAACAATCAAGATGAAATGTCTCCGAGTCTGATCAATTAAGACAGACTTGTGCTCAAATAAAATTACAAACCAAAAAACAAAAACAATTATTACATGATCTCTAAAACAAATGGTTTGATTGATTACATGAACAAACAACACAAAGGTTATTCAACGATGGAAAGAACATTTCACCTATGATTTACCAAGTGGGAATTTAATATCCTTTTTTCCTTCAGGACCTTAACAATGCAGTCAGTCTCAGCTTGCTTTGTTTTGAAATCCACCAAATATTTAATGGTTTTCTTGAGTACTGCTTGTGATTGTGATGTTTGCTTCCTCAACATGTCAACTTCATCTCTAAGTGCAGAAGCAGAATCTCTTTCTACCACTAGTTTAGCCTCTAGAGCATCAGCAGTTGGCAATTCATAATGCACGATTGGGCCACTGCCACTGTTGTGGGATAATACAACGTCCATGGGGACCTCGCTCTTTGATCTTGGGCTAACCTGTTTTGCCATTAAAGTTCCGATTGGATTCAGAAAAGTTGAAGTTAGCAAAACATCTCAATTGGGAGTTATAATAGCAAACCAGTTAAAAAAACAAGGAATTAAAGAGTTTCAGTTGGATGCTGAAAAGTAGTTATTAACATCATTGTAACCCATTGTTGCAGCATCAAAGCAGTTAAACAAACAAGTACCTATTTAAGTTCTGGCAAATAGGTAATTCTTAACAGTAAGTATCAAACACATATATAGGCGCAGTATATAATAGGATTAACAGGCTGTGGCATTATGTAATCAGTAGTAAACTAAATTAAGCCAAGCAACGTAATTGAACAATTTTGCAATATGTGGCTAACTAAA
This sequence comes from Triticum aestivum, assembly GCF_018294505.1. Taxonomy (NCBI): domain Eukaryota; kingdom Viridiplantae; phylum Streptophyta; class Magnoliopsida; order Poales; family Poaceae; genus Triticum; species Triticum aestivum. The sequence goes on from NC_057795.1 coordinate 224,133,310, forward strand.
ATTCTGAGAAGCAGGTAACTGAACTTATGCTAGATCTTTGTACAGGCACACTGCAACTTCTTTTTCACTTACAAGGTTGTACGAAGGAGTCCATGGCATCAATTGCTTGGATACGCAGTCCCGATACTTCTTTCTTCCCACACTGCATTGGTAAGTCAAATGGTTTAACTGGTAAGATGGTGTGTCCTTGATATGTTATATGAGGATGTGTAGTCAGACTAGTTGTAGCCACACACATCACACTGGCTTTTACAGTATATTTCATGCAATTACATTTGGCATATCGAGATCTAAGCAATCTACAATAGGATGAAAAGACTGGCATCCTTCACATTACTGGCAAACTCAGTTCATAGAAACAAGCAATTCATCCATTCTATGGGTAAACCAAAAGCACCACTGGAATATTTTTCACTACCCCAATCATACACGCAAAAAGGGATGGCGCCACCATAGGGGCTGGTATGGGTGGCCGCCTCGGGTGGCTGGAAAGTGTGCACCTAGTTTGAGTCGTCCAGGTTGGCCCAGGCTAGTTTTGTTCGTCCCAACGCATGAGCAGGCAATGTAAAAAATGAAGAAAAAAATTTCAATTTGGATGGGCCAATAACATAAGTGCAAGGCAGACCCTATAGTAGGCTCGCGGCCCAAACGAGCGCCTCCCATATCGATCGACAACAGGAAAAATCCCAATTCGTTCGCTCCAGCCTCCAATCTGGTTCACTCCTAACCTAGCCGCCGCTGGATAGACCAACACAGCACTTCCTTGCGCCCTCGTTGGAGGGCGGTCATCGGGCTTCAAGCGAACGGAAGGACAAGAAGATGAAGATCCAACCCTGGGTGTAGCCTGCATGGGAGGTAGCAGCGCCAGCACGGGCATGGCATCGAGCTTGCGCAAACGGACAGTCGCAGCTTGCAAGACTAGCATGCGCAACGAGCAGGTGCATCACATCACTGGTTATATCTAATTCAACTATTCAATTTCTGGCCAATAGTTAAACCTGACGGTGTTGTAAAACTTCTTGTATGTAGGGAATCTATGAGAAAATGAAACCAATTTCTGCTTATTTTATAACTCCCCCAATCAATACTGAGCTGACTGAATATGATGTATCTATTCAAGTTTCTGGTGCAAACATACAAGCTCATGTTGTTCTTGAGCCTGAAGTGTCTAATGAACAGACTGCTAATGAAGGATTTGATGCAAACATTTTACATGCTCCTGGTGATGAACATATAGTGTCTAGGGATCTAATGCAAGCATTTTGCAAGATCCCATTGAAGGATTAAGTGTATAATGATGATCTGCTATGTTGAGAGAGACATAGAGATTTGTAGGCATTGATGACAAGCAAATTATAGTGCATTTCATGGCTTGAGGAAACGTCGAGGCCATCGACCAGAAAGTCCCCGTATCATGACAACGTAGCATAAATACTTTTCTAATCTGTTGTTTGAAACTATTGGCATACTTGTGCAGGATAGATATATTGATATGCAGTTTGCGCACTGGTTGTAGGTGAAATTACACTTTGATATTTTCAGCCAGAGAACGAATAATTCAAGCAGGTACAGACCATGTTTGTAGTACTTGTACACCATGTTGCATTTTGTGTTTTTGGTGCTTGCATCATTTAGTGTTTATAATCTGAACTACTTTGGATCATTAGCTAGTTTTCAAAGTGCATGTTGCTTCACATTTCTCAAGTTATGTTGATTTCCGGAGTGCAAGTGCTAGTGCCTTGTATTTTTTAAGTTAAATGTTCGCCCCTGGTAACTTGTATTCGTGGACCCGCCACTGAGACACAAATCATACACGCATGCCAGTACAAATTAAATGAATGCAGGGACTTACGCTAGCTCATTGTACAGGCTCACTGCAGCTCTGCTTGCGCTTGGTATGTTCCATGTACAAGTCCATGTGACCACTTGCTTGGATGTGCAGGCCTTGTGCTCCTTGCATCCCCCTCAGTATTTTTGACATGGTGAATGGTTGATCAAATAAGAGGAATCGACCTTGTTGTTGTACCGGAGGACAAATACTCACAAGGTTATACGGGTGTGCAGGTTATGTACCAGATCCTGTAGCGCCGTCATGCTTCACTGAAAAATGGTTTTGCTTGTTTCAGATGTTATCGCCAGAAGAAATAAGAGTTAAAGTCAGAGTTGCATAGGCATGTAAGCTAAGAGAGCAGTGAAAGGATATCCAAACTCGTCGGAACAGTGCACAAGGGAGTGATGTGTGGATATCTAGTTCAGGCCGGCGTTTGGGTATGCTCGCCTAGCTAGAGTGCGGGTCACTTCAGATCCGTTGAGGGCGATGCACTAGCGTTGGCTGGCCGCGCAAGGATGCAGATCTTGAGTGGCAGCGGAGCGCTACGATGCGGTGGACGAGACCGTTGGTGAAGCCCCAACAGCCTCGGGGGGCGGAGGTGCAACTATGTGCTCGGTGAAGTAGCCTCGGTGAGGATGGAGACAGCGTCAGTGAAGCGCACCTGATGCGGTGGAAGTCAGTGTTTGTGAGGCACATTGGTTACAGCGGCCGACGTTGTCGGTGGATCACCCGGTGCGGTGGACGAGGGCATAGATGAGGTAGCTCCGGTGCGGTGGTGAAGCGCGACCGTCCTCTTCGTCGTTGTCGTTCGGCACAGAGGTAGGGAAAGACACGAGACGAGGGGTGATTCGAACTTTGCTTCGGTTGGCGGCGAATTAGGGATTTGAGCAATCTGGGCGTGGAAGGGGACAATGGAGAAGGGAGATTTTGCAGGGCTGGAATTGGGGCCGCCAGATATTTCAATCCGAAACATGGAAGCGCGAACTTATTTTGTCGTCGTCCTTTTTTTGGGGGGGGGAGGGTGGGTGGCTGGGTGCTAAGCGTCCGTCCGACACACGCAACCACCACGACACGACCCTGGTCTGCCTGGTGCGCCTACATTTGAGAATGCAAATGAATCTTCTTTCATTTGCAAACTAATCTGTATGTATTACCATACCCGTGTTTTTCTTGCAAATAATTAGTCATTCGAAACGAGATACTAAAAATTAATTAATGAGGAGTTGTTAGAAAAAAAATCAAAACGGTATCCACGGTATCCACGCTAACATGGATTAGAGTGTGTGTCACATAATTAGTTATTTGAATTAGAGTGTGTGTCACATAGCGACCTCCAATTCTAACGTGGATTTCGCATTTCACTGTATCCACGCTAATTTTTTATACAAATTCATATGTATGTGATGAACACCATGGTAATGAGAAAACTTTTGGATGGATTCAAACATATGACCTACAAAATAGCACAACAAATTGAGTCAATGTCAACTTTTCAAAACCTAGTATGGCACGAATTCGAAATAATTACCCATATGTAGGGTCCTCAGTTCAAATCTTACAATGTACACCGAATTGAAACATCGATATTAAGTCTTGTACTATCTACATTCAAACGTTGTTTTTAGCCCCCCCCCCCCGGCACACGCACTACATACTTCCTGTATCGGTCAATCTTCCTGTCCTAACCACCTTAGCAAGCTATCGGTTTCCACCACACGTTCATTATTTCTTTCCATGTTTCGATCTCTAACTCTCTCAACTACACAACACCCTTTTTCCACTCTGTTACCAAATGTATTTACCTCACACACCCGCCATTGCACCCCATGCCGATCTCTCTCTCCCTATCCCACCCACCCTCTCGCGCTAGATACATGCATTGCCTATCTAGCCCCCAACCTCTCATGCGCACGCACGCACGTTGTCTATCTAGGTCACTCCCTCGAGACTGTCTCACTCTTTCTTCCGTACGGCGGGCCACACTCGCTCAATCTCGCTCTCTTTATCTGGGTCTCGATTAACCTTGTTTTCTTTCACACACAACTGATATATCTCCCTGTTCGGGCCTCGATCGACACACTCTATACTCTCTCACGTAGATTGTCTATCTAGGTCAGTCCGTCCAAGCCGCCCCCACTCTTTCGACCTCATGGCGGGCCATGCTCGCTCAATCTCTCTCTGTCTATCTCTATCTATCTATCTCCCTCTCTTTCTCTTTGTATGTCTCGATTGACCTCGCTCTTTCTCGGACAAAAACGATATATCACCATGTTTGAGCCCAATTCGACCTATTCACATTGTATACTCTCTCACACACATTGTCTATCTAGGTCACTCTCTCCAACCCGTCTCACTCTTTCGATCGCATGACGACCCACACTCGCTCAATCTCTCTCCATTTATATATGTAATCGATTGACCTTGCTTCCTCCCACGCACAAAATGTATCTACATGTTTGTGACTGGATCTTCTCTCAAGCTCTATCTTACAGACCTCACCCTTGCCAAAAGCTCAATCGGACAATATCTCTCTAGAGCATATATATCTGTTCAATGAATGTCGGACCACACTCACTTTCTCTCTCTATCTATATGTCTCTCGATTAACCTTGCTTTCTCACGCCGTATCTTCCACACATTGAAGCTACCTCTCCATCCCTCGCAAAGCCGAAGCTATTTATATTGCAAGGGGCACTCCAACCTTGGATTAATTTGTGTAGGCATTTATTCCGCTGGGTTTAGATTATATTTTCGTAGCATTCGGCCCACAACTACTCCAAACACTGTTGCAACCCCCGCACCTCCCCCAGTTGATTTCCCACTGGCTCGGTCATCGCTCTCTCGCATGTCCTTTCTAGCCTTCAACGTCGCACCATGGTATTATTGCAAAAAACTCTATTGTTCTCTTTAATAATTATAAATAAGCTACAAAACTACACATCGATAATCCACTTGGAATGGAACAAATATCGACCCACAATTAAAGTGCTAAAAACTACACACCATGAGGCCCACCTGTCATGAAACAAATTTGGACCCATATACAAATTAAAAAATAAAGGACGAGGATCGAACATGCGACCAGGGCCTTCAAGCTGCACGTCAATAGGCAACATACGTAGAACAACAATGTCTGTTGTACCCCCCTTTGTTCATATAATGTTTTTATATTACCATAGCCTATTTAATGGGTAACATGTAATATTATCTTTAGTACATTAGTGGGACCGGCTCGTTAGCACATACTATTCGCCTTCACTTACTGGTGGGTTCCATGTGTGCTCTCTCTCTCTCCTCTCCTTCTGCGTTTAGATGCACACGCAAACACGAAGAACTCGCGGGCGATGTTCCCGTTGACCATATATGGATGCGTTCACAAGTTACGTCACCAGTTTCACGTACTAGTAGAACTAGTCAATGTGTACGTGCAATGCACGTTAATTTGGAAGTATATTAAGTGCATGTGGATATTAAGTAGGAAATTATTTGTGTGTTATTATGTGATTAGCACTATTTTGGCATGAAATTAATTTCACGCTAAATGTGTTGAGCGCTGACATTGAAGCAGTCTAGGTCGTTGGATGACAAGGAATACATGTGGCTTGATGACGTTTTATATTTAATTTGATACGGCTCTAGCAGAACAATCAATCGATCAAACCATAGATTTCATTCAGTCTGACTCTGACTTTAAATTATACGACGATCAATCTAAAACAAATGGAAAATGATAAACATTCGGATTTTAAGCATGGAAATCCGAACGTTTTTCATGGCAAATTTAGATTACGCAGCGGCGGCAGGGGCGTCTTGGGTGGGAAGCGGCTCCTCTGCCGTGCTCTGTGTGTCGTCAGGACACTAACCGATGGCGACGGTGGCGTCTTGCACCGTTGTTGGCGTACTCCTAGATGTTGACCTAGCTTCAAGGAAGGCCAAAATGTTCTAGACTTCGGAGCGAGACAACTGGCGGGAGGAGGCGACTGGCGTTGGTGCAAGGAAGCGGTCGATGGCGGCCATCCATGCCACTGAGCGGGGCACTAGCACCCGCGCGGGGACATGCGCTGGCAACAGCGCGGCGGAGACATTTGTGTGCATGGGCAGCGGCACGGGCACGCACGTCAGTGCACGTGCAGGCGCATGCGCTGGCAAGTGCACGGGCACCAGCATAGGCGTGCGCGTCAGTGCACGCGCAGGCACATGCACTGGCAAGTGCACGGGCGCGTGAAAGTTGGCGGGGACCTCGTGGAACCTCGTGGCATCAAGCTCGGCGACAATGTGTGGCTCCCAGCCCATCAATGCCACGGGGATGGGCGTTGGCGCAGTAGGGGCGGCGGGAGCCAGAACGAGAGCAGGTACAGGCGCGGTGTCTCCCGCAAGGCCAGTTCAAGCTCGTCCCAAAGCGCCATATGTTCTTGAGACTCCGGCTGGGTGTCTTCCTCAGGAAACTGGAAGACTAAGGGCAGACCATCGTGATGCGACATGGTGTACGTTTAGGTCAGGCTAGTTGGAGGTAGACGACAGGAGAATCGGAGAGGAAAAGAGAAGATTGTAGCGATACCAGGTAGTGCGGGGTTGATTTTAAACTGCGGCGCCGACGACATTAAAAGTGGGAGCAGTTGGGACGAAGGTGGGCGGCGAAGCCTGGTCAAAGGGCTTTCCTCCCGGTGAGCCTGCACAGCAGTCTGCTCGCACGCCTCCCTGTCAGCCGGCGCAGCGGTCTGCTCGCACGCCTCCCGTCGACTCACACGCTTGCTCGGACGGCACCTGTCGATGAGAAGCGGGACTCGTGGCGGCATGTAAATGCCCATGGTTTGAATAGTGAAAGTGTTCACCTTAACGTGGCAGGCCTTTGTTCCAAAATACCCTGGCTCTTCATTTGTGCAACTTGTCATAAGCAGCTTGTCTCAAATTGAAGAAAAAATTACGAAGGAATATTTGTGCCATATCACGGGACCATGCTCAGTTTCAAGAATTTCTGGTCACTTTTGGATTTTCTGAAATTTAAAATCCAAGATTCAAAACAATATCATAACCCGCATCACACAATAAATTTTCAAGCCATACATCTGTCCTGTTGTATTTCCTAAGAAAGTCAAACATTTTGCTTAGTTAGACTTCAGACAAGTTATATATGCAGAGTAAAAGGATAATCCCTCCGTACCAGTGCATTGCCTGATATATTAACTCAAGTACTAAGCACGAACAAACTGGCACAATTCTGTGCTCATCCCGGTGTATTAGTAGTACTAGGCAATGCAGTTGACGGATGACCTTGGGGAGGACCGAGGGAATTGAACCATGCTCGGCACGGTAGGTAACGTTGTCTAGTTACTAAAGCATCCCTCCATTGTTCATCGGTAGTCAATATGGACCGGGGACATGAGGGGATTTTCCTAGGGCTGGAATTCTGGCCGCCAGATATTTCGAGTCGAAACACGGAGGCTCGACTGGTTGGGTTGCCTAATGTGAGTACCACGCACGCCACCAGAAGGACACGAGCCCGTCTTTTTAGGATCAACATGAGCCAAGGTCTGGCTGGTACGCCGTTAGCTCCTACCATTCGAGAATATGAAAGGAATCTTTTAATTGCCGAACGAAACTATGTCTATTACAATGCCCGTATTTTCCTTGCAAATTCTAATCTCAACGTGGTAATTGATTTATGACGAATTCTTGAATTAGAGTGAGTTTGTGATATAGTGAACTCAACCTAGATTTCACATTTCATGGTATCCCTAGTAAGTTTTTCATTGCAAATTCAAATTTAAAAGATGAACAATATGGAGGTGAGAAAACTTTGTATATATCAAGCATATGACCACACACACACACACACACACACGAATACAACAACAATCCAATAAGTATAGTGCATCTATTTTTCCAAACCATGCATGTATAACACGAATTCAAAAATACTCCTTTTGTTCCTAAATATTAGTCTTTTAGATATTTCAACAAGTGACTACATACGGAGCAAAATGAGTGAATCTACACTCTAAAATATGTCTATATACATCCATATGTGCCAGTCCATTTGAAATCTCTAAAAATACTAATATTTAGGAACGAAGGGAGTAAAATGTAAGACATGCATGGTCCTCAATTCAATATTTAAAATGAACATGAAACTGAAACATGAACTTTAAGTCTAGTACTATAGTACATGCAAATATTGTTTTTAGGCGGAGCTCTGTAGATTGTCGGGGGTCAACCCCTCGACCTTAGATAAAATTGTGAAGCTCTGTTTAGGGTTGTTTAGATTATATTTGTCCCCACCCTCCCAAACACCGGTTGGTTGTGCACCCCCACCACTCCACCCCGGGAGAATATCATGTGCCCCCATGCCTTAGATGCTATATGTTGATACGAGTTGCTTGGAGCTTTTAGATCTGAGATATAGCAGCTCACATGATGTCTTAATATTTTTACAGGAAACCTTGATGTGTTTGAGAATTGCACACAATTTGTACAAAAACTACTCAGATGCCCTTGGATCCCATATCCAACGACCTCGAAGCTCGTATCACCGTAGCATCTAAGATGAAGGAGGACGTCATATTCTCCTGTATGTAAGTATATCATGTGCTACCACACCTTAGATGCTTTAGTGATACAAGCTCTTCACAGCCGTTGGATTTGTGACGCAACAACTCCTCAGTGGTTCGAACAGTTTTTTGCTGAAAAGGCCCCAAAGAGTTCGGCCACTTCTTACAAGCACAAAGACTGCTCAGATGCCATTGGATCTCAGATCAAACAACCTCGAAGCTCGTATCACCATAGCATCCAAGCTGCGATAGCACCTTATGTTTTCTTGCACGGGAGAATATGAGGTGCTCCGTGATACGAGTTCACGGAGATCTAACGGCCCACAGTAGGAGGTTTGAATGTTTTTTCAATATACGGCTGAGAGAGTTTGGGAATTGCACACAAAGTATAAGTACTACGCATGTGCCATCTGATCACTGATCATACGACCTATGTAACGCCCCGGATTTGATGCGCCAGGTGTCTGCCAGTTATTCGCCGTCGTTGCCATGTCATTTGCTTGCGTGTTGCATTTTATCATGTCATGATGTGCATTGCATTGCATACGTGTTCGTCTCATGCATCTGAGTTTTTTCCCCGTTGCCCGTTTCGCAATCCGGCACTCCTATGTTCCCCGGTGCCCCCTTCTGCCTCTTTTCATGTGTGGGTATTAAACTTTCTCAGAATGGCCCGAGGTTTGCCAAGCGGCCTTGGTATAGCGCCGGTAGACCGCCTGTCAAGTTTCGTGCCATTCGGAGGTCGTTTGATACTCCAACGGTTAACCGGGTAACCGTAAAAGCCTCCTTCTCTTTGCAGCCCAACACCCCTCCAAAGTGGCCCAAAACCCATCTAACTCCCCTCCATGCTCTCGGTCGTTCGATCATGATCGCGTGGCCGAAAACCGTTCTCCATTTGGACTCTCCTACCTCCCTCTACCTATAAAAACGTCCCATCCTCCATTTTTCGGATCAAAACCCTAGCAAATCGCCCTCCGCCGCCACCGGACGCGTCCGCCCCATGCCGGACACGTCCGCGCCCGCGCCCGCAGCCAATCGTGGCTTGCCACGTCACCCCGCCGCCGTCTCCTCCGCGTCGGCCCTCCTGGCCCAGATCGGGACCCGCCGAGCCCATCGGGGCCCGGTCGCCGCCGCCGCCCGGCCCGCGCCACCCGCGCGCTCCTCCACGCCCGGACGCCGCCGCCTCCGCCCGCCGGCACCTCCGCCAGCGGCGAACCCCGCCGCCTGCGCAGGTGCGCCGCCCGCCGTCCCGCGCCCGCAGTTCCCCGTCGTCCCGGCATGCGCCGCGCCGCCGTCCCGGCCCGCGCGCCGCCCGCGCTTGGCCGCGCCCGGGCCGCCGCCGCCGCCCGCCGCTCCGGCGAGGTCGGGCCAGCCGTGCCGACCTCCTCCCCGCGCCCCTCGCCGTCCCTTGCCGGATCCGGCCAGATCCGGCGAGGGCCCGTCCTCCCCGACCTCTCCCGCAGCTCCGGCGCCCATTCCCCCAACTCCGGCGAGTCTCCGGCGCCTCGAAGTCTCTGCCCTCAGCCCCCAGATCCAAATCGAGGTTGACTTTCCCCCTCTGAAAACGCTTGTCCCGAATATTTTGTCATAATCATGCCGTGTTCATCGCATCGTATCTCTGCATCCGTAGCTTCGTTTTGTGCGTGTAATATGTCAAATTGTTCGTCTCCACGAGTTCATCATTTCATTCCATTGCATCATATTCATTTGAGTCCATCTTGATGCCTGAATCATCTTTGCAAGAGTGCTTCATGATGTTAATCTGCTGAAACTGTTATAACATGCTCATTTGTCATTTTTGCCATGATTGATGTGTGCATCCTATGAGGTTGATGTCTACATGTGTTGATCTATGCTATGTCTTCTTTACAGAGGTGCTTACCATGTATTTTTGTGATCAATGTGGTGACTAGCACAAGCATGCAAACTAGGCATCGTGATGTTGCTGATTTTAGTCCCTGTTCTGCTGTTATTTTGATGCCATGTAAACTTGATGCTACAGAGAGATCCATGCATATTTTGAAATACTTCAGTAAGGGTGTTTTGAACATATGGTTGTCCTATATCCATTCATGCCCTTGGTTGAAATTATGGAGTAGTATAGCATGTCAGTTTCGTGCTCTACTTTTGCTTCAAAATGTTTCCTGGCAGATTGTTTACGTGTTATTCAATTTTGCCAAGGTTGTTGTAGTTGATCCTTGCATGCTATGAACTTGTTCTTGACTTGTTTTGTTTCATAAACATGTCTTCTTGCTGATGCTATGCTTATCTTGTCATGCAATGACTTGTGGTGAGTGAATCGAGCTTGTTAAGTAGGGTACTTGTTGTTGCTGTTTTGCTAGGCTGAATCTGTTATTTCGTGATGCTATGTAAATCTGCTTCTACAAATCATTCCATGCATAATCTGGAGATGGTCCCTAAATATGTTTTGTTCTACATGTCATGCTCTATCCATTCATGCCCCTGGTTGCAATTATAGCTTGCTGTAGCTTGTTCATATCTTGCTTCCAAGTTGCTTGATAATGTTGCTGTCAGCCTGTTAACATTAAGTTCAGTTGTTGCCATGATTGTTGCTATTGTTCCATGCACCCTATGAACTTGCTATTGCCGTGCTTAGCTTCATAAATATGTCTTTTTACTGTTGGTTGCCTTGCCATACCATGTATTGCTCTGTGGTGATTGTTTCAAGCTCGCAAACATGCCTACTTATCGTTGTTCCTGCCATGTTTGAATCTGTAATATAACTTGCCATGTTTACATGGGTGCCATCATATTTTCTGATCCTTTTTGGCTTATGGTCAGTAAAGGACATTTGATCTATGCATTTAGTAGTATCATTCCATGCCTTTGTTTGCCATGATAAGTTCCTGTAACATGTTGTTTGATAGCTCTAAACATTGCAACCTGATGTTATTTTCTGCAAAGTCTGAACTGTTATTTTTTGCAATTTTGCCATGTGTGTTTGAGCATGTTCTAGTGATTTCTGGAGATAGCTCAGTGTTCATGTTTTGTTATGCTTTACCTGTACATCATGTCCATGCCTTTTGTTTGAATGTTGAGATGTTGTAGCATGTTGTTTTAGTGCTTGCAATATGCCTAGTTGCGGTTTTGGACAGCTTGTCCTTTAAACTTGTATAGAGTGTGTGTGTTGAACCGTTGCTCCGTTTTGAGTGTGCTCTATATGAAACTTGCTTAGTTTTGCATGTAGTTTCATATTATCATGTTGCATCCATGTTTTGATGTGTTTGCTTGATGTTTGTATGCATTTTGCACCAATGCCATGTTTAACTTGTTTTGCTCATATCTTCTAGGCCGTAGCTCCGAACTAAATGAACTTCATATGTAACTTGACTAGAATCTCGTGTAGATCATCTTTGTGCATCTTAACTTGCTGTTTAACAACTTGAACATAATGTTTATTCAGATCTGGACCAATTTCGAAACTTGCATATGAGGACTTACCGGAATTGTTATATGTTGTTCCCGGCCTCATTTAAACTTGCCTTGATGTGTTGTTCTTGTTTGCATCATCTCTTGTCATGAGTAGCTTCATGTAGCCTTGTCATGCGTCATGCTTGTTGTGCATCATGCCTTGTATATGTGTGGTTTGTTTACCGTGTTGTGTGCTTCTTCTTGATAGTTCCCGTTTCGTTGCGTTCGTGAGGATTCGTTCGTCTACGATTGGATTGTCTTCATCCGTTCGTCTTCTTCATGGACTCGTTCTTCTTCCTAGCAGGATTTCAGGCAAGATGACCGCTACCCTGGATCTCACTACTATCATTGCTATGCTAGTTGCTTCATTCTATCACTATGTTGCGCTACCTATCACCTGTTTATCAAGCCATCCCAAATTGCCATGAACCTCTAACCTTTGACACCTTTCCTATGCAAACCGTTGCTTGGCTATGTTACCGCTTTGCTCAGCCCACTTATAGCGTTGCTAGTTGCAGGTGAAGTTGAAGAATGCTCCATGGCAGACAGGATTTTGTTGGGATATCACAATATCTCTTACATTATTAATGCATCTATTTACTTGGTAAAGGGTGGAAGACTCGGCCTTTTGCCTGGTGTTTTGTTCCACTCTTGCCGCCCTAGTTTCCGTCATACCGACGTTATGTTCCCGGATTTTGCGTTCCTTACGCGGTCGGGTGATTTATGGGACCCCCTTGACATTTCGCTTTGAATAAAACTCCTCCAGCAAGGCCCAACCTTGGTTTTACCATTTGCCTCACCACCACCTATACCCTTCCCTTGGGTCTGCCAACCCAAGGGTCATCTTTATTTTAGCCCCCCCGGGCCAGTGCTTGTCTAAGTGTTGGTCCAAACCGGGCAGACTGCGGGGCCACCTCGGGGCAACTCGAGGTCTGGTTTTACTCGTAGGCTGACCTATCCGGTGTTGCCCTGAGAACGAGATATGTGCAGCTCCTATCGGGATTTGTCGGCGCATCGGGCGGCTTTACTGGTCTTGTTTTACCATTGTCGAAATGTCTTGTAAACCGGGATTCCGAGTCTGATCGGGTCTTCCTGGGAGAAGGTATATCCTTCGTTGATCGCGAGAGCTTATCATGGGCTAAGTTGGGACACCCCTGCAGGGTATAAACTTCCGAAAGCCGTGCCCGCGGTTATGGGCAGATGGGAATTTGTTAATGTCCGGTTGTAGATAACTTGACACCAGATACGAATTAAAACTCATCAACCGTGTGTGTAGCCGTGATGGTCTCTTTTCGGCGCAGTCCGGGAAGTGAACACGGTCTTTGGGTTATGATTGACGTAAGTAGGAGTTCAGGATCACTTCTTGATCATTGCTAGCTTCACGATCGTTCCTTTTGCTCTCTTCTCGCTCTTATTTGCGTATGTTAGCCACCATATATGCTTAGTCGCTGCTGCAGCCTCACCATTTTACCCCTTCCTTTCCCTTTAAGCTTTGCTAGTCTTGATACCCATGGTAATGGGATTGCTGAGTCCTCGTGGCTCACAGATTACTACAACAACAGTTGCAGGTACAGGTTATGCGATGATCATGATGCGAGAGCGATGTTTGTTTGTCTTGGAGTTCTTCTTCTGCTTCTTCGATCAGGGGATAGGTTCCAGGTCGGCAGCCTGGGCTAGCAGGGTGGATGTCGTTTGAGTTTCTGTCTGTGTTTCATCTGTAGTCGGATGATGCTCTGATGTATTGTGATGTTGTATTCGTGTGGCATTCTATGCCTTATGTATGTATCCCCATCTATTATGTAATGTTGATGTAATGATATCCACCTTGCAAAAGCGTTTCAATATGCGGGTCTATCCTTGGTGGGACCTTCGAGTTCCTTTTGGATACGGTCGCATATTGGGCGTGACAACCTAGATGCTCGTATCACCATTGCAGGTAATTAGGCTACGGGGAGCACCTAATATGAGCAACGGGGAGCCGTTGGATCCAAGATGTAGCGGCACACACGAGGCCTGAATGTTTTATTTGCAAAAAAACCTTTGGAGAGTTTGGAAATTGCGTATAATTACAAAGACTACTCCCAAGCCATTGGATCTCACTTCCAACGATGTAAAAACTCGTATCACCATAGCATCTAAGCTGCGGGGTGGATGTGATATTCTATGTCGCTGTCATTTTTGTTCGTAAACTTGCAAAATACGTGTAACTCGTGTCGTTACTTGTCTAACCGCGCAAAGTGTTTGTTCAAAAAAACCATCCTACACTAAAATATCGGAACAACATACGGGGGTCCCACTTGTCATTAATCAAATTGGACCTAAAACTAACAAATCTCAAATACGAGATTCGAACTGGCAACCTGGACTACAAATCATAAGTCGATAGCCTGAAACAACAACGGTTGTTGGCTTTGTCCCATGACTTGATTTTATACAGTATTACGTTGAGTAGAGTAGAGGGAGTGCCTCGTCAACATGTGCATGACCATTGACTCACTTACTGGTGGGTCGCGGGTCTGCGATCTCTCTCTCCTCTCCATCGTCTAACCTTTGCACGAGCACACACGACGAGTGGCGCTAGCTTGCCGTGGTGTTACTCTAACTAAAAAAATCTTGGAAAATAGAAGAATCGCCTAGAACAAGAGACATTGTGGCTGGTTGGGACGGACCTAACCACACAGATCCTCCGTGCCACGTTAGCATGATGAAGCTGTGTGGCTAGTGGGGTGTTTTCGACCGACTGGCTGGGTCCCGAGGTCAAACCATAGGTACATACAGTATATTTTTACACGCACATTTATCCTCCATGCCGAGACGTGGCACACCCTACCGCGTGGTTTCGGGGTCCTCCTGAGTGGTGCACGCGTATATTCTTCCTAACGTGGGACGCCCTACCGCGTGTTTTTTGGGTCCTCCTTGGTCATAGCGCCGAAGCAAGTAAATGAGTCGTCAAATCACGAACGACCACCTTTCCCGCCAAGTACATCAGTGAAGCACGATGGCTAGCTAGTTGGGCTTGTTCGACCGATTAGCTAGGCCGCCGTCACATTTGGTTTTTCACCCCTTTTTTATCTCTTTGTCGGCAGGTAAATTTAAATATCCACCGCGGTGTTGCTCTAGTGTTTGGGTGCGGCAGGATTTTTAATTTTTTGATTAACGGGAGCAGGCATGGCAGGATTTTAATTTTTTGATTGACGGGAGCAGGCGCACGGCAATTAGTCACGATGACTCCGCTTGTAAAACCCACTACTCCCTAATGTGAGAAGTCGTCGACTGGTGTTTTACCATGGTGAAAACCAAAAGATTCCCTGCTCCTCGGCTGGCTCCCTCTGCCTTCCCATAGATTGCATCGCCTTTCAGCCATTTTGCCCCCTTTGCTTCCTCTCCCCATTGCTTCTACGTGATGCCATGGCGGCGCAGCAGATCACGGAGTCCGAGGTGAGGCGCCTGACACAGGAGCTCCAGGCCAAGGATGCGGAGCTCAGGGCCAAGGGCGTGGAGCTCCGTGAGCTCAAGGAGGAGAGGACTTCCATGCTCCTCCGTTATGTGCGGGAGTTCATGGAGCTTCAAAAGCGGTGGGCGTCCACCACAAAGATGCTCGAGGCATCGGCGGCATCGCTGCAGAAAGCGGGAGATATGATAGGCCGTCAGGGGGGCGGCTGGAGCGTGAGTGGGACGATCGTAACGAGGTCCAGGATCACCTCAGCCACTTGGTGAACCAAGTTTCCACGCACGTGATGCGGTTGCGCGATGCCTACCGTCGTGCCAGCGCGACCATGCCAGCCGTCGGGCTAAACCCGTTCGACCACCAGGTCGACTTCAACGAGCTGGGGCTTCCTGACCTAGTCTCCTTCTTCACCTATATCTCCGAGGAGCTAAGCCGTCTCCGCACAATGGTGGGGGCAGAGCTGGACAAGGAGGGTTTGCGGGCTGCCGTCGCCGTTGCCGGGCGAATCCTTTCAGGGCTCTGTCACCAGAATCCATTCGTGCCATTGGACGCCGTCTTTGCCGAGCTGGCTCCCGTCGACCGGGAGCGGGCTCTGTGGGTGGTTGCACCCTTCATCACCAACATCGTGCGCCTCGAGAAGCAGAGGGACTTTGGTGGTGTTTAGGCGCCCTCTGCATGGGCATGTCCATGTCCCAGTGCAACATGACCGTTGGATCAAACTCAGACGGTGCAGATCAATCACTGTAGCACAAAGCATGTGGGTGTGTTTGGTTGCAATCTCATCTCAATATAGTTGTTCCCTCTTCGTGTATTTTTGTTAACCTACTAGTGTGGACTCATGCACCCTTCATGCACTCTGCCAAACACCCAAAAGTGGGTCGAGAAGGGAACTTTTTCTCCCATCCCGTGCACCCTTCATACACCCGGCCTAACATTGATTCATGCTTCATATGGTTCATGTTTCGTGTAGTACTGTAGCACCATACTCTCCATGCGCTGTAGACCTAGTTCTGTTAACATTGATCTCACCGTTCATTCTCGATCGGACAGTTGAAAAAGCGGTACTATGTTACTACATTACTGTTCATATAGTTGACATGCGCACAACATCATTTGTTATCGTCATATCTTACTACACTAGCAACAAGATTATGTAGTGATGATGTATGAACCACTGCACATGCCTAGTAGTAGGAGCACTATGTATGTTCAAGTGGCTGCCGTGTTTCATACTCATCCGTTGTAAGAGTGGAAATGCTTGCTGTAATCATTTTTTTCCTTCAGAAAAATAGTGGACACGCTCTACCGTGCAGATCCTCCTCCAGCCATGCACTAAATTACTCACTTTCGCCGACGTGTGGGACAGCCAGCATCGGGGTCCACCGGACATGCACTAAATTACTCCATAGTAGAGTGACGGTAGACTACCCTGGTCGAATGCCGCAGTAATGCCCAATGAGCCGTCAAATCACAAAACCCCCTCCTTTCCAGCAATAAGTTAGACGGACGAAGCAACCATCATTTCACTCTTCTCTCTCAGCTTCCTCTCTTGAAGAAAACCCCCACTCGCTTCACTTTTCCCTCATCTCGTTCCTCATTTCACTCTTCTCTCTCAGCTTCCTCTCTTGGATGGATGCTGGAGCACCGGCGGACGTGATGTCTATGGCTCTGGCCAAAACCGTCGAGGCTCATGGTACGAAGAAGTGCAAGCACCCCGCCAAGACTACCGCGGACAAGCTCAAAGCCATCGCCCTGTCCAAGACCCCCTCTCCAGGATCCCTCATTAAGCAAGTCCAGGTAATATCTCTTCTTAACGATCTTTTTCTCGATCTTGATCGTGTTTTTTCATCTAACACGCAGTACTAGTACTAGTAGTACAACTTTCTGGGTGATCTTGCATGTGATTTTTGTGTGCCAAATGACGGTTCTAAATTCCTCTTTTGACCAAAACATGCGAGAGGTTGACACTGATTACTTATAGATTACTTTCAGCTACTCCCTCTATCCCAAAATTCTTGTCTGAGATTATCTAGGTACGGATGTATCTAATACTAAAATGTGACTTGATACATCCGTATCTAGACAAATCTAAGACAAGAATTTTGGGACGGAGGGAGTACTTTATGAACATCAATGCTACCTTTGAAGAGGGTATATTTGCCTCAGTAACTAGTGTTATGGATATTGCAAGTAATCCCTCTGCTCTCATGCCTTTGAAGACATGTTCTAGTGTCTTTGTTCACTCATTTCTGTGCGTACATGTAGTCATATATGGAGTATAATATCGAAAATCATCTTATATTTCTGAACGGAGGTAGTAATAAAATATGGTTTCTGTTTGAATTAGAACTAGGTCCGCGGTGGAGATGAAGTTCTCAAAGTCATGCCGTGTGAACTGGAAGACCTGAGGATGAGTTCTACTGCTAAACTATCCAGTTGTTGTGTCCTTGTCGCCACGTGTCCTGAACTAGTGTTTTCCTGTAGCATTGTTGTCATGCGTGTTCTCGAGGCTGTACTTGACCACAACAATTTCCTGGTTATGCCTTCGATTATGAAGGGTGAGGTTCTTGTAAAGCTTCCCAACAAATATGATGCAACATGTCTTCATCATCATGTTTATGAGTGGAAAGACCACTCTGTTAGGTTATCCAAGGTTGAAGAGATGGTGATGGTGCAGGTAGACATCTCTCTCGAAGTCCATGGCCTAGTCAGTTATGCAGGGTTCATCCCGTAGGTCGGTGGCAAGAAATAGTCTACATAGTTTAATTAGTGCAACTTTGCTTGTCTGTAGTAAGTACTATTGCTCGGTATTTGATTTGTGTTTGTGAACCCTGTATTGTTTAGTACTGCCGCTTTTGGTGTGTGGTCAGTCCTGAGAATAGTCTATGTTAATGTCTGTCCACTCAATTCAGTATGTATATTTTGTAGTATTCAGATAATCTTTTTTGTGAGGGCGGATTATCAATTATGGTTACACTCCAATATCTGTATGCATTGCAAGGTTTATCGCACCCACTAGGATTTCTAGTCCCATGGATGTTCAGTCCGTAAGATTCGTCACGACCTTTGGACTGTCCTACTTGTGGGAGTAGGCGGGGTCCCTAAATGCCACTCATAGTTGGACGATCAATCTTCTGTTAGTACTTCAACATAGTGATTTCCTGGTAAGGATTCACTCGTGTCACATCAAGTAAATCTTATTGATTCACTGTCTACATCTTATTGATTTAATGTCATATTTTCTTTCTTTTCCTGCAATTTTACGATGCAGGTTTTGCCATGTGACATTCATCACAAAATAAACCGTTTGGTTTGCTCTACAATGGCTATTTTTTCAGGTTTGACTTCTTATGTCGTGTCAGTAACGAAGGCATTCCCATCACTTATATTACTGGAAAAAATTGGATCAGTCTGTTGTATGAGTACAAGCTGAATCCCTATGATGAACTGCAGTTTAGTTTAACAAAGTGCCACAATTAGTCCTTCTCGCTTTTAAAAGAAATGAAGAAAAAAACTGGATCACGGTCATGGAGCCTAGTCAAGTTAGAAAGCTGACCATAGCAAACCAGACACGATTGCCGCTGTCTCGCACATCGGTACCACCTTCAGCAACGGATCAAGCACCGGTAGTTGCTCTAGCACTGACAACGGCAGCAGCTCAGGCTGATCCAGCTGAGGATTGGGCACCGACCGCGTCAGCGGATCGGGTTGATCTACCGGAGGATCGGGCATCGATACCGGCACCAGCTCTACAAGGAGCACCATCTCCGGCAGCAGCAGCAGCACTACCAGTCACACCGGCACGGGCACCAGCAACGGCTTTGGCACCTGCACCAACACTTGCACTTGCATCTGCTCCGGCCCGTGCAGTAGTAACCGAACGAGCAGTTGCACCGGCAACAGACTGGGCTGCAGTTCGCACTTCCTATACCAAAGTCCTTACAAAAACCGACATGTCCACCTTCTTGGTAAGCATTGGCCGCCCAAGTGCTTCATTCTTTTTTATTTCCATGTTGTTTCACATGATTCACTGTGTTGATCTAACTATTTGTGTATGTCTTCTTGTTTGCAAACAGAGAATTCCTAGACCAACAAGGGAGTCGTTCAACAATCCGGGCGACTGTGGCAAGTTTCTCTTACCATGCGCAGCCTTCGTGTGAATGAACCTGCTCAATATACCGTAAGTACAAAGGATGGTCGCATGATGATTGATGCTAAAGGATGGTCAAGGTTTGAATCTAAATCATATCTTGCGGTAGGGGATGATGTCAAAATCGAACTTTCTTGGCAAGGAGAGCTGGTCCAAATCAACTTTGAAATTCTTCAGTAGTAGCACGCAACTGCCGAACTGGTCTATCCTCCGAGAGATTTTGATGTAATAATCTGGCATGGTGAAACAAGTGGCATGTGTGTATAAGTAGTACGACAGCATTATTTATCACATGGTATATTGTTGATAGAATTGCAACTCTCATTGTTGGTTAGGAACTGTCATTCGATTTCATTCCAACAGCTGCCCTGCTTTATTCAATTTTGTGTATTTGCCTTTCGACAACATCTAAAACCAGCGATCTACCGATCGCTTGCAATATGAAAAGCGCTAAGGTAGAACACATGGGCCCCCAAACATGCAGGGTGGGCCTGCGGCCCAAAGTCCAGAACCATGAGCATGTGTGAGTATTATATTCTAAGCTGAACCCCCATAATGCCCGTGCGTTGCACGTAACATCAAGATGCATTTGTATGAGTATTTTATCTTGTGAGAGAAAAGGATGATCGAGGGAAGGCCTTATTTGCAAATGTGGAGACGTGTGTGGGTACCTTTTTGCAAAATTGCCATAGTTTCCTTCCTATCCGTCGGATATAAATCGGACGGCCTATATTGCAGGATGGCAGGCACACCATCATCACCAACTCGTCTATACTGTGTTAAAAACAACTCAGTTTTTTATAATTATATATGTTATATATATTCCCCTTGATTTTTCTTATGTATAAAGTTGTGATATAAAAGATTTGTATATTTCTTTACAGAGGGAGTATCTCTCTGTCAAAAATATATTTATGTGTAACTAGTTACTCCTGTCTTTCTACTTCATTTCGCTGATATGTGGGGCATCCGGCAACGGGGTCCACGTGCCATATGCACCAAATTAGAGTGCACAACTGCACGGTAGACACACCTCGGTCGTAGCGCCGTGTAATGCCTAATGAGCCGTCAAATCACAACCCCCCCCCCCTTCCAGCTTTAGCAGTAAGCTGGACGGACGAAGCGGCAATATTTCACTGGGCCTAAATCCCCTTCTCCCTCGTCTGCTTGTTCAGAGAAAACCCCCTCTCGGCGATTGCATAGGGTTTTCTCATGGAGAACTAGGTACGAATTCTTCACCCATCCCCGATAAATCCAAGTCCCTTGGTCGTGGGTAATCCTAGGGTGGCAGCCTCCGCCGTTGATGCATTTTTCTTCCTACTAAATCTAGTGTGTTTCATTTGCAGTGCCCAAAGTGCGAGGACCCTACAGGTTTTTGCGCCCTCGGTGAGATGCCACACTTGTTCCTTCTCATCCTAACATAGTATTTTAAAATGCGCACAGTATGTTCCTAGAATCCTCTTTTCTATCCGGGAGGGTGGGGTTTTTTTGAACATGATGTTGACTAATTTGGAAATTTGGACTGCTATATTTGGATAAAAGGTACTACTAGTACGATGGTCAACACTGACGTGAAGGAGGAAATTATTTATAGATTTGGATAGGGAATACATTGTGTTCTCATATTATTTTTCTTGCAGTGCATTATTTGCTCTGCTAGAACACATGTCTCAAGATGCTCGGCCTTGCCATAACTGAATACACCAGTTTAACGGTCACAGTGAAGACAAGCCATGGAAATAAGTTCCGAGTTGGGTTCATGAACCAAGAAGATCGCTGCTTTTTTTATGGCCAAACTTGGATAAACTTTCTCAAGTGTTACGGACTGAAAGTTGGCGCACTAATGTTGATGGAAATAGCAGAACCCGGTCTCATCTTCACTGCGATCTTCCACCCCGATGTTGTTCCAATTGTTCATCCATGTTAGTTTTGTATCTGGTTCTTGCTTGTTGCCTCGATTACTTCTTAGTCTACCTATTCTGTCTAATTAATCACAATTTAACTTTAGAAGTAGCAACGAATCTCTCACGAAGATGCTACTTCTAACTAATATTTTCTTATAATTGGTGGCACGCGTACATTTTTTCAGAGTTAAGCAGGCTGCCCGTTTGTTATTTTGTAAGAACTCGGCTGTTACTGATTGCACTGAAGTTGACTAGGATGACATCCACAAGTTCCTACACTTTATTGATTGGGGCGTTTCAATGGTGGAAGCCCACGTGGGATATGTGTGCCACTACTGCACTCGTTGAACAGGTCCAACTGTGTCGAGAAACTTATGGTACGAGATGTTTTCTGTTATATATGTTATTCATAAACTATTGCTTATACACAGTTTTACAGTTGTGATCTTCTTGAAACAGAGACTGCCCAGTTCTATTGTTCCTATACAGATGCCTGGCCATGGTCAGGTCATACTTGCGCTTGCTCACAACATGATGTTTATGTCGACCTACTTCATTCCCCTTGGAGGTGAAAAGATACTTATTAATGGGTGGTCTCAAATAATGAAGGCCCGTCCATCCTGGAGAATAGGACAGAAGATTATGTTCCTGCTTTTCCATGGCTCTAAAACGAATGTCATGTTTATTGACCACATCGCTAGATGAAGCCGCTTTCAGAAGGTTGTGGATGCGCAGGGTGGCGCCTGGGCCTTGTCCTGGGGCTTGGCGGCCTCACCCTTGGTTAACTGTAGGCAAAGTAGCACTGTTCGAGGCGTGCTTTGTATGGTTGAACCTGTATAAGTACTCATACTGCTTTCAGTTATGGTTGTTAAGTACCCCTGCTGGTTTCAGTTAAGGTTGTTAAGTACTCCTGCTGCTTTTACAGTCTATCGTGTTTCTTCAGTCCTGTCTTCCTCCAGCCGCCGAAACCAAACCAGCGGCAGCGGGGCTGCCTGCTTCCGCCTCCCACAGCTGGATGCTCCTTAGCGCACGCATCACCGCCCCCACCGTCTCCTAAATCGTTAACGCCGACATCCAAGGCCTCGCCGTCGTCCTCCGCGTGCTTTGGTGTGCTCACCGCGGTGCCACCCTCTCACGTTGTCAACATGGGCAACAAACAAGAGGAATCGGCAGAAGTACATGGAGAGGATGATAGTAGGGGCTCACCACGTCAGCGTATGGAAAAAGAAAATGCTTCCTCCTAGTGGTTTCCTGACATCTGGGACCCATGACATTGTGAGCGTATATAGTCAATAGACAAGAGAACAGCACAAGATCGGCTGACACCTGGGACGTAGCTGCTCGAGCAGTATTTTTTTTGTTATTGTTGAGACGGAGCAGGGTTTGAACTGGGTTGTGGCCTGTCTAGCCCAGGCTTATATTTTATGTTCACCATGTGGCCAGCCCAGCTATTTTTTCTTTGTGAAAATGAGCCCAATTTATTTTTTCTAAAGAATACCCAATCCAGGCCTACTTATTTTTCTATGCCCTGATGGGCTACAACTCTTTCAAGACACCTGCAAATCTTGAAAGTAATATGAAATGGGTTGTAAATATAAAAACAGATGACAAATTGGCAATTACTTTATAATTTTTGAATTTTTTCACATTTTCATATTCCAATTTCATTGGTCTTTAACCTAATTTAAATATATCTTCAAAGTACTTTAAATCTGGCTCGGCATTTCAGTATTAAAAATAGTTTGGTCCTGGCCCTGGCACACGGAAATATGCGAAATTTCGTTTAAATTTTTAACCCTGGCCCTGGCCAACAAAAAAAAGGACTGCAATAAATTGCATAAGAAGTGCAATAAGCTATATATAAATTATTAAAAAAAGAGGGAATGATCTGACTTATGGGCCTATTAAGTTGACGCGTATGCGAGATTTTTTTAGTTATTATATACGTTAACAAACGATTCTAGCAGACGTAACTGTTGGATGTCAATCCAACGCCCATCGTGTTTCTTCAATCTGTGATCTTCTTGCTCTAGCCGCCAAATCCAGCGTCGGCGGGACCGCCTGCTACCACCTCCCATGGTCGTTGTGCTACCGCGTAGGCCTCACCGCCCCTAGTACTCCCACCGTTGGCCAGGGCATCCCTCTACTCACCCACACCCCCTGTTATTCTGCGGCGACGGCAGCCTCTGTCGGCATTCTGGGAACGGGGGTCCCTAGACTTGCCTACCTGCGGCCTGCGGCGTGGCTCGAGTGGTGGCCCAGTACAGCCCATCTTCATCAGCGCAAGACTCAAGACCCTCGCGAGGGTCCAAGACTCGCGGGGCGGATGACACACGACTTCCTCAGGAGCGGCCTCGCTATGCAGGCTCGCGAGGAGGCAGAGAGATCAAGGCAGGGTACCTCGCAAGGTGCTCGTGACGCAAGCCATGACGATCAAGACCAGGCAGGCGCCGGTCTGTGCAGTGTCCTTGTTTCCTCTTTGGTGCAAAGAGGGCAAGCACATGCGTGGAGTACCGAGGCATCAGGCAAAGGTTGCCATTTCAGTGCAACGAGACCAAGACCAGCAGAGCGGCAGGATGGAGGTCACCGTGGAGCCCAAGACGGCATCATCACCAGTGCCTTTGGCAGCCGAAGACCAACTTTAGTCAGGATAACTTGTACTAGATGTTCCCCTTCAAAATGTCCGTTGTTGGCGCCCTTCCCACTCAATATTTGGGAAGAGGACTAGAGCCTCTATAAATAGGACTAGCCACCATAGAGGAAGGGGAGAGAAGATCGAGTCCCCATCAGATCCATAGGCGATCGAGCTCACCCAAGTAGTTCATCGCACCAGCTCAAGAACACCTCTCACAAGGCTGCTCTTCCCTTTGTACTGTTCATCATCAGCCCCTGAGGCAATCCACCACACCACACACTGGAGTAGGGTATTAGACCACAACGGTGGCCCGAACCAGTATAAATCTTGTGTCCCTCGTGTTGTTCATCATTTTAGCTTAGATTCTCGCGAGGTTGTGGGCGTGAATCGGTAGGGGGAAGATCTTCGCGCGCACCCCAGAGTTCGAACCTTAAGGGTCTGCCGGAACCCAACATCCGACAGCCTCACACTGCAGCCGAACCAGTGAACCCTCATATTCCTCTCCGCGCGGGCTTCCACTGCCGCGTCTTCCCCGGCTCCGTGTTGTCCCCTTCCTAGGCCTCACCGTTGTCCACTACCCTGGTGTTGTGCATGGAGAGGATGACAGCTGGGTCCACGGCGGCCGCAAGGAATTGGCTCCTTATTACACGCAAAATAATTATTCCTCCACCTGGCAGTAGGGACCCACCGGACGGGCCACCATATTTCGCGAAAAAAATGTTTCCCCTCTAACTGCTGGGACCCACCAGCTACATCTTCGCACGCAAGGAAGTGCGTCCATATTACGGGCAAAAAAATGATTCGCCCCCTAACTGCTGGGACCCACCAGCTACATCTTCGCACGCAAGGAAGTGCCTGACAGTCGGGACCCACCTGGTCCAAGCGTATGTAGAGTTGTCATTCTGGTCGCGAACGTGTACGTATATACTGGTTGATGTAGAGGCACGCACGTGTCATAGTAGAGGCGCGCATGTGTCGTAGTAGAGACGCGCAAGTAGCATATACATGTACGTACAATGGACAGGGTGCAAGAAAGTAAATACGGCCACGTACGTACATACATGCGGGGTCTCAAACGCCTACTCGCGCATACATACGGCCAGGGCTCGTGTACATGGCTGGGTCCGAACAGAGAAACTGCATCGTCGTCGTGTTCATGGGAAGCCAACCGGCTGGGTCGGAATGGAATGCATCGGCGTGTTCTTCCGGAGGGCTCGGACGGAACAGCCGATGGAAACGAGGCCTGGCATATTGCAGAACGGAGGAAACGGCCTTGTGTTCGACCGGCCACGGTCGAAACGGGATCATGTTCATCGGGAGGGGTCTGGCGTACCGCAAAACGGAGGAAACGGACTTCTGTTGGACCTCCTACGGTCAAAATGGGGTCTTGTTGATCTAGAGGAGTGTGGCATACCACAAAACGGAGGAAACGGACTTGTGTTGGAGCGCTATGGTCGAAACGGGGGTCCTGTTCATCGGGAGGGGTGTGGCGTACCGTAAAATGGGACTCCACAGGATACTGTTCCTCTCCACCGTCGACCTCCTCCAGCCTCCACGGGCTACTGTTCATCCACCGTCGACCTTCTCCAGCCTCCACCTGCGACTGTTCATCCACGGCCTACTGTTCATCCAGCCTCCACCGCGCGCTACTCCACCGGCTATTGTTCAACCAGCCCTCTCCACGGGGTCCTGTTCAACCACCCATCCATGGGCTACTATTCATCCAGCCCTCCACCGGCTACTGTTTAACCAGCCCTCCACGGGGTCATCCTGTTCATCCAGCCTTCCGCGGGGTCCTATTCATCCAACCCCAACCTGCTCGATCGGGGTCCTGTTCATCCAGACGCAACACCACGGGGTCTTGTTCATCCACCCCCAGTGGGAACTGTCCATCCAAACCCCCCCCCCCAGCAACACTCACTGTTCATCCAAACCCCCGCCCCTCCCCAGCAACGCTCACTGTTCATCCAGAGGCAGCATCGATCGGCTTCAGTTAGCAGCAGTAGCGAAGGAATCGCTCGATCGTCGGGTTCAGTAATGCGTAGCCTACAGTGCAAGCGCTCGGGTTCAGATAGGCGACGCATCACCCGGGTTCAGTTAGAGCCCAACGCCTCGCACCCACGCGCGTACGGTACAAAAACAATGCACATCGCTCGGCCCCCGATCACCCACCATAACCCGGAACTCCCCGAAATTTTCCTCGCCCTCGCTTCTACCACGGTTTTTTCCATCATGGACGGCCCAAAGAATGTCATGCAGCTGCGTCTCCGGCCCGCCCAGGACGAAAAGCCCAGTTTCTGTCATGACTTTTTGTCATAGAAGTAGGAGCCCACCACATCTATGATGATACCGCGTTTTTTCACCATTATCGTCATAGAAGTGTCATAAGTATGACAGAAAAAAATCGTTCCAAAATGTCATGGATGTGTCTTTTTTTGTAGTGCAAGAAGATTACCGACTTCCAACCCTACTCCAACCTCATTGAGCTCGTGCATCAAGCTACTAAAGCGGAACGTCAAGTGCAAGATGACTTCAAGTATGCCAAGTACTCGTCCAAGAGCTATGGCTTCTCCAACACCCAAGCTTCAACGACTCCAACAACTTCTACCTCAACCAAGACATCTACAACCAACAGTGACAAGTCGAGTTACAAGAAAGCTTCGACAACCTCAAGTCCTCCTCCTACTACAAGCAACTTCAAGCCGCGCGCTTCATCATCTACTCCAACCGATGAGACAGTCAAGACAAGCTGCTTCAAGTGTTTCACTTGCGGCGTCCGAGGCACAAGTCCTTTGAGTGTACCAACAAGCGCACCATGATCCTCAACGACGACGGAACCTATGACTCCATGAGTGAAGAGGACATGGAAGCCCTTGAGCAAGTGGCCATGCACCGGCGCGTGAACAAAGATGAAGATGATCAAGTCTTTTGTGATGAGGATTCGAGCCCCGCTCTCGTTGTCTCCAAAGTCTTGACTCTTCAACATCAACAAGACAAAGACCAAAGATGCCACATCTTCCACACAAAGGCCGGCATCAATGGAAGATTCGTCAAGGTCATCATTGATGGAGGAAGTTGTCACAACTTGGCAAGTGAAGAACTATGCTCCAAGCTCCAATTGGTCAAGATGAAGCACCCGCACCCCTACAAGGTCCAATGGCTAAGCGATTCTGACACTATACAAGTTGAGCATACGTTCAAAGTCTCCTTCAAAATCGGAGCATATGAAGACACTTTGGAGTGTGATGTTGTCCTGATGTCCGTTTGCCACCTTCTTCTTGGTCGACCATGGCAATTTGACTGCAGCGTCATCCACAACGGGCGTACCAATCACTATAGCTTCGAGATGAAAGGAAAGGAATATGTGCTACGACCTATGTCTCCAAATCAAGTGATCACCAACAAGCAAGCCACCCATCATGGAGAAAAGAGTGAGAGAGTGATCCACCCAAAACAAAGTGAGCGCCACAAGCCAAAATCGAGTGCCTCCACGATGAGCAACAAGAAAAACTTAGTCCTCTTTGCCACCAAAAGTGAGATGAGATAAGTGTGTGAGAACCCATCCAGTGTTATGCACTATGTCCTTGTGTGCAAGGACGAGGCACCAAAAACTAACACCTCTCACAATCTACCTTTAGTGTTGTCTTCTCTTTTGCAGGAATTCCAAGATGATTTCCCCGATGAGCTACCTCCGGGTCTACCTCCACTACGAGGCATTGAGCACCGAATCGACCTCATCCCTAGAGCACCTCTTCCTAACAAAGCTCCCTACCGCGTCAACCCCGAGGAAACTAAGGAGATCCAATGGCAAGTTCAACAACTAATCAACAACGGTCAAGTACATGGAAGTTTGAGCCCTTGTGTCGTTCCGGTCATACTTGTTCCAAAGAAAGACAGTACTTATAGGATGGTTTCCAATTGCCATCCCATCAATCCTATCACCGTTAGATATCTCTATCCTATTCCACGCTAATATGATATGCTTGATGAGCTTAGCGGAGCCGCCATTTTCTCTAAGATTGAGATTAAGAGTGGCTACTACCAAATACGCATCCAAGAAGGTGATGAATGAAAACCGCATTTAAGACCAAATTTGGCTTATACGAAAGGCTAGTCATGCCAATGGGTTTATCTGAAGCACCCGATACTTTCATGCGAGTCATGCACTTTGTTCTTCGTCCCCATATTGGTGTATTTGTTGTGGTCTATTTTGATGATATTCTTGTCTTTAGCAAATCCCTCAAAGAGCATGTCACCCATCTTAGAACCGTGTTGCAAACCCTTAGGAAAGAGCGCCTTTATACTAATGTGGAAAAATGCCTTTTTGGTGTTGATAAGCTTGTTTTCTTGGGTTTTGTTGTGTCTTCTAAGGGTGTTCACGTCGATGAATCTAAGATCAATGCTATTAAAACTTGGCCCCAACCAACCAACTTGCAACAAGTGCGTAGTTTTCTTGGATTAGTCGGTTTCTATCGTCGCTTTGTGAAGGAGTTTAGCACCATTGCTACACCTTTACATTCCTTCAGTAAGAAAAATGCGCCTTTTGTTTGGGGACCATCCCAAGATACCGCATTTAATGAGCTTAAAAATTTGCTTACTCAAGCTCCCGTGCTTGCATTACCCAACTTTGACAAACCTTTTGAGATTCACTGTGACGCTAGTGGTCATGGCATAGAAGGTGTGTTAACGCAAGAGAAGTGCCCCATAGCATATTTTAGTGAGAAACTTTCCAGAGCGCAACTCAATTACCCCATCTATGACAAAGAGCTATATGCTTTAGTGCGAATTTTGCGTGAATGGGAACATTATCTTCGCCCACATGAATTTATCATTCATACCGATCATGAAATGCTTAAGTACTTAAAAGGACAAACTAAGTTGAACAAGCGTCATGCAAAATGGAGTGAATTTATAGAGTCTTTTCCTTATGTCATCAAGTACATCAAGGGTAAGGAAAACGTAGTGGAGGATGCCCTTTCCCGCATATGCACGCTTGTCACTAAACTTGAATTGAATGTTATTGGCTTTCAGCACATAAAAGACTTGTATGTGAGTGATCCTACCTTTGCTACTCCTTATGCTAAGTGTTTGACGCATACATCTTGGGAACAATATTACATCAAGGATGATTATCTTATGAGAGCTAACAAACTTTGCATTCCCGAGTCTTCTCTTCATTTTCTCCTTTTGCAAGAGGCTCATGGAGGCGGACTCATGGGACACTTTGGACGCGACAAGACATTCACCACGCTCCCCAAGAACTACTTTTGGCCCAAGATGTTCCGCGACATCTCACGCTTCACCAACCGATGCTCTACATGTTGCAAAGCTAAGTCTAAAGCTCAAGCCCATGGTCTTTACATGCCTCTTCCTATTCCTTATCATCCTTCGGAATACATTAGCATGGATTTTGTACTTGGTTTTCCTAGAACTCAAAATGGAAAGGATTCCTTGTTTGCTATTGCGGACCGATTCTCTAAAATGGCTCATTTTATTCCATGCAACAAGATAGATGATGCTTCACATATTGTGAATATCTTTTGTAGGGAAATCTTGCACCTACATGGAGTGCCCAAGATGATCGTCTCGGACCGCGACGTCAAGTTCTTGAGTTACTTTTGGAAGACTATATGCGCCAAGATTGGAATCAAGCTCTTGTTCTCTTCGGCATACCGTCCCCAAACCGACAGCCAAACAAAGGTGACGAACCATACGCTCTCCACTCTACTTCATGTGTTGATCAATAGGAACATCAAGGAGTGGGAGGAGTGTCTACCCATCGCCGAGTACGCCTACAACCGCGCAAGACATTTGACTACCGGCAAGTCCCCCTTCGAGGTCGTCTATGGCTTCAACTCGTTGTCCCCATTGGACATTCTACCTCTTCCACTACAAGAGCGCACCAACATGGACGCGAGTGCATGAGCAAGCTACCTCAAGAAGATGCATGAAGATACAAGGAACACCATCGAGCGCCAAGTACAATGACTCACGACCAAGCTCAACATCAACAAGCAACCCATGATATTCAACATTGGATATCTCGTGTGGCTACACCTTCGCAAGGACCGCTTCCCCAATGAACGCAAGTCCAAACTTCTACCTTGAGCTGATGGACCCTTCATGGTGCTAACACGCTACAACAACAATGCTTACAAGATCGACCTCCCATGCGACAAGTACAACATGAGCGACATCTTCAATGTCAAGGACCTCTCGCCATACCATAGTGATGAAGCTTTCAATCCGAGGTCGGACCTTTCCCAAGAGGGGGGAGATGATGTGGTGCATCCCACGATCGTCCCCATGGACGTATCTACATCTCCCACGACACCACTTGGACCAATGACAAGAGCTTGAGCAAAGGCTATCGAAGATAAGGTGAACTCGCTCCTCTCTAAACTCCCATTTCCTACTTACGAGACATGGATACTACCTCATGCGGAGACCCTATGTGTGATCAGGTATTTGGAGGAAAGCCATGGATCAACCACACCCAATGGACAAGACGGCGAGGACACCAAGTTCAATGGACAAGAAGAAGGACCGCTCGAAACTCCCAGTCATTGGACGACTGATGCTGACCGGACGTCCGACGCCTAGAGGCTCCAAATGACCAGCCAAGTCCCAACCTTTGCACGCTACAGCGGACGGACATCTGACACCTCCCAGCGCCCGGACGACCGAGCCTCTCCGGACGACCGGCACCGACACACCTAAGCCAAAACATCAAAAGAACGGAGACTTCCGAACGACCGAACGACCGGACGACCGACCCCGACTAGGCGACCGACAATTCCTGACCAGAGCCGAAACATCAGACGCCCGACCAGCACCGCACGTCTGGACCCTCGTGAGCCTTCAGACGACCGGTGACCATCGGACGTCCGACACCTGTGCGTCCGCTTGTATGTTGGGCCGAAGCCACTTACCCTTTCGTCCACTTAGACTATAAATAGTCCTCTCCTACCTCCTAGCTAGGGTTAGCATTGTGATAGCTCATTTGAGATAGAGCTTTGTTCATCACTCCGGATCTACTCGATCACGAGGGACCGACACCTCTTCGGAGAAGATCCACTTGGTTCAAGACCTCCTCTCGGAGAAGACCATCCTCAAAACCTCCTCACGGAGAAGAACTGGTTACCCTATGTATCGTCCCCTGTTGGATTCAGATCTTGTATCACTTTGTGTGATGTAGGGTAGAACCCTCGATGCCCGATCTTTCACGATTGGGGGGAATCCTACGAAGAACACGAAGAACACGAGGGGGAAACGAGGGGAAAACAAGGGGAAACACAAGAGAAATCACTCAACCAACAAGATCAATCACACATGTGCTAGGTCCTCGAAACACAAAAATATACACGATCAGAATCCAACAGAAGACGATACATAGGGTAACCGGTTGTTCCCCGTGAGGAGGTCTTGAGGAGGGTCTTCTCCGTGAGGAGGTCTTGAATCCAACATGGATCTTCTCCGAAGAGGGGCCGCAGTCTCTCTCGAGGAGTAGATCTGTATGGATGAGCAAAACTCTATGTCAAATGAGCTATCACCTATGCTAACCTTAGCTAGGAGGAGGAAGAGGTCTATTTATAGTCATAGTACAAAAGGGGGTCGAAGTGAACGGGTACAAGGGCATTAGCCCGAGGCTGCGGGCACATAGGCAATGGACGTCTGCTGGGGACCGGTCGTCCAGCGGCTCATGGGGGTCCGGACGTCCGGTCGTCGTCGGACTTCCGTTGTCTCCGTTCTATGATGGTGGTGTCGGACGTCCAGTCCCTTCGGACTTCCGCTAATTTCCCTTTTGTGGTGATGGTGCCAGTCGTTCGGTGCAGGCCGGTCGTCCACTCGCTGGGAGGTGTGGCCGGTCGTCCGATCCGGGCAGACGTCCGCTCGTTGTAGCATGTGGCGGCTGGGACTTGGGCAGGCTGGGCTTCAGGTGCCGGACATCCGGTCTCGACCAGTCGTCCGGTGGCTATAGCATCTTCGGCGTCTCTTCTTCTTGGCCTTCACACTCGGTGTCCTCGTCGTCTTGGCCATTGCATGTAGCTGTTCCATGGCTTTCTTTTAAGTATCTGGTCACACATAGTGTTTCCGCTTGAGGTAGTAGCCATGTCTCATGTGTAGAAAGGGGTAGTTCGGAGAGGAGCGAGTTCACCTTATCTTTGATAGCCTTTGCTCAAGATCTTGTCATAGGCCCAAGTGGTGTCACGGGAGATGTAGGTATGTCCATGGGGATGATCGTGGGATGCTCCGCATCATCTCCCCCCTCCTTGGGAAAGATCTGACCTCGGATCGAAAGCTTCATCACCATGGTATGGCGAGAGGTCCTTGACAATAAAGATGTCACTCATGTTGTACTTGTCGCGTGGGAGGTCGATCTTGTAAGTGTTGTTGTTGTAGCGTGTAGCACCTTGAAGGGTCCATCGGCTCGAGGTAGAAGTTTGGACTTGCGTTCGTTGGGGAAGCGGTCCTTGCAAAGGTGTAGCCACATGAGATCTCCAATGTTGAATATCATGGGTTGCTTGTTGGTGTCTAGTTTGGTCACGAGTCATTGCACTTGGCGCTCAATGGTGTGCCATGCATCTTCATGCAACTTCTTGAGGTAACTTTCTCGTGCACTCACGTCCATGTTGGTGCTCTCTTGTAGTGGAAGAGGTAGAATTTCCAATGGGGACAATGGGTTGAAGGCATAGATGACCTCGAATGGGGACTTGCTGGTAGTCCTATGTCTTGCAAGGTTGTAGGCATACTCGGCAATGGGTAGACACTCCTCCCACTCCTTGATGTTCCTCTTGATAAACAAGTGTAGTAGAGTGGAGAGTGTTCGGTTCGTCACCTCTGTTTGGCCGTTGGTTTCTGGATGGTATGCCGAAGAGAACAAAAGCTTGATTCCGAGCTTGGCGCATAGAGTCTTCCAAAAGTAACTCAAGAACTTGACGTCACGGTCCGAAACAATTGTCTTTGGTACTCCATGGAGTCGCAATATTTCCCTACAAAAAGATTGGCAGTATGTGAAGCATCGTCTATCTTGTTGCATGGAATGAAATGTGACATCTTAGAGAATCGGTCCACAACAACAAACACGGAATCCTTTCCATTTTGAGTTCTAGGTAAACCAATTACAAAATCCATGATAATGTCTTCCCAAGGTTTATAAGGAATAGGAAGAGGCATGTAAAGACCATGGGATTGAGCTTTTGACTTAGCTTTGCGACATGTAGAGCATCGGTTGGTGAAGCGTGAAGCGTCACGGAACATCTTGGGACAAAAGTAGTTCTTGGAGAGCGTGGCGAATGTCTTGTCGCGTCCAAAGTGTCCCATGAGTCCGCCTCCATGAGCCTCTTGCAAAAGGAGCAAACGAAGAGAAGACTCGGGAATGCAAAGTTTGTTAGCTCTCATAAGATAATCATCCTTGATGTAATATCGTTCCCAAGATGTATGCGTCAAACACTTAGCATAAGGAGTAGCAAAGGTAGGATAATTCGCATACAAGTCTTTTATGTGCTCAAAGCCAATAACATTCAATTCAAGTTTAGTGACAAGCGTGCATATGCGGGAAAGGGCATCCGCCACTACATTTTCCTTACCCTTGATGTACTTGGTGGCATAAGGAAAAGACTCTATGAATTCACTCCATTTTGCATGACACTTATTCAACTTAGTTTGTCCTTTTAAGTACTTAAGCATTTCATGATCGGTATGAATGGTAAATTCATGAGGGCGAAGATAATGTTCCCATTCACGCAAAACTCGCACTAAAGCATATAGCTCTTTGTCATAGATGGGATAATTGACTTGCGCGCCGGAAAGTTTCTCGCTAAAGTATGCTATGGGGCACTTCTCTTGCGTTAACACACCTCCCATGCCATTATCGCTAGCATCACAATGAATCTCAAAAGGTTTGTCAAAGTTGGGTAATGCAAGCATGGGAGCATGAGTAAGCAAATTCTTAACCTCATTAAATGCAGTATCTTGGGATGGTCCCCAAATAAATGGTGCATTCTTCTTACTCAAAGAATGCAAAGGTGAAGCAATGGTGCTAAAATCCTTCACAAAGCGACGATAGAAACCGGCTAAACCAAGAAAACTACGCACTTGTTGCAAGTTGGTTGGTTGGGGCCAAGTTTTAATAGCATTGATCTTAGATTCCTCTACATGAAGACCCTTAGAAGACACAACAAAACCCAAGAAAACAAGCTTATCAACACCAAAAAGGCATTTTTCCACATTAGCATAAGGCGCTCTTTCCTAAGGGTTTGCAACACGGTTCTAAGATGGGTGACATGCTCTTTGAGGGACTTGCTAAAGACAAGAATGTCATCAAAATAGACCATAACAAATACAATAATATAGGGACGAAGAACAAAGTGCATGACTCGCATGAAACTACCGGGTGCTTCGGATAAACCCATTGGCATAACTAGCCATTCATATAAGCGAAATTTGGTATTAAATGTAGTTTTCCATTCATCGCCTTCTTGGATGCGTATTTGATAGTAGCCACTCTTAGGATCAATCTTAGAGAAAATGGCAGCTCCGCTAAGCTCATCAAGCATATCATCTAAGCATGGAATAGGGTAGCGATATCTAACGGTGATAGCATTTATGGGAAGGCAATCGGACACCATTCTATAAGTACCATCTTTCTTTGGAACAAGTATGACCGGAATGGCACAAGGGGTCAAACTTTCACGTACTTCACCATTGTCGATTAGTTGTTGCACTTGCCATTGGATCTCCTTAGTTTCCTCGGGGTTGATGCGATAGGGAGCCTTGTTAGGAAGAGGTGCTACGGGGATGAGGTCGATTCAGTTCTCAATGCCTCGTAGTGGAGGTAGACCTAGAGGTAGCTCATCAGGAAAAATGTCTTTGAATTCCTACAAACACTAGATGGGTTTTTGGTGCCTCGTCTTTGCACACAAGTACAAAGTGCATAACACTAGATGGGTTCTCACACACTTCTCTCATCCCACTTTTGGTGGCAAATAGGACTAAGTTTTTCTTGTCGCTCATCATGGAGGCACTCGATTTTGGTTGTGGCGCTCGCTCTCTTTTGGGTGGATCACTCTCTCACTCTTTTCTCCACGATGGGTGGCTTGCTTGTCGGTGATCACTTGACTAGGAACCATAGGTTGTAGCACATACTCCTTCCCTTTCATCTTGAAGCTATAGTGATTGGTACGCCCGTTGTGGACGACGCTGTGGTCAAATTGCCATGATCGACCAAGAAGAAGGTGGCAAACGGACATCGGGTCGACATCACACTCCAAAGTGTCTTCATATGCTCCAAATTTGAAGGAGACATTGACCGTATGCTCAACTTGTATAGTGTCGGAATCGCTTAGCCATTCGATCTTGTTGGGGTGAGGGTTCTTCATCTTGACAAATTGGAGCTTGGAGCATAGTTCTTCACTTGCCAAGTTGTGACAACTACCTCCATCGATGATGACCTTGACAGACCTTCCGTTGATGTCGGCCTTTCTGTGGAAGATATGGCATCTTTGGTCTTTGTCTTGTTGATGTTGAAGAGTCAAGACTTTAGAGACAACGAGAGCAGGGCTCGAATGCTCATCACAAAAGACTTGATCATCTTCATCTTCATTCACGCGTAGGTGCCTGGCCACTTGCTCAAGGGCTTCCATCTCCTCTTCACTCTTGGAGTCATAGGTTCCGTCGTTGTTGAGGATCATGGTGCACTTGTTGGTACACCCAAAGGACTTGTGGCCTCGGCCGCCGCAAGTGAAACACTTGAAGGAGCTTGTCTTGACGGTCTCATCGGTTGGAGTAGATGATGAAGCTTGCGGCTTGAAGTTGCTTGTAGTAGGAGGACAACTTGAGGTCGTCGAAGCTTTCTTGTAACTCGACTTGTCGCTGTTGGTTGTAGTTGGCTTGGTTGAGGTAGAAGTTGGAGGAGTCGTTGAAGTTTGGGTGTTGGAGAAGCCGTAGCTCTTGGACGAGTACTTGGCGTACTTGAAGTCATCTTGCACTTGATGTTCTGCTTTGGTAGCTTGATGCACGAGCTCAATGAGGTTGGAGTAGGGTTGGAAGTCGGCAATCTTCTTGATGGGATGATTGAGTCCATTCAAGAAACGGGCCATAGTTTGCTCATCATCTTCCGTGAAATTGGCTCTTATCATGGATATCTCCACTTCCTTGTAGTATTCTTCAACACTCTTTGTTCGTTGCTTGAGGAGTTGTAGCTTCTTGAAAATATCACGGTTGTAGTAGGTGGGCACAAAACGTGCTCGCATGACATCTTTCATTTGAGCCCAAGTGGTGATTGGTGGTTCACCTCTTGCTTCTCGGTGCTCAAGGACTTGTTCCGGCCATATGAGCACATAGTCTTGGAACTCAAGTGATGACATAGTGATCTTATTCTCTTCCTCATAGTTGTGCAAACAAAAGATTTTTCTCGACCTTCAATGCCCATGATAGGTACTCTTCTGGATCATTGCTTCCATTGAACTTGGGCATGGTGAACTTTAGCTTGCCATATCGTTGCTCTTCATTGTATTGGGGTTGAGGGTGATGATGACGCCCTTGACATGGAGGATTATCAACCTCATGTTGCTCTTGGCGTGCGGGATTTCCATAGTCATCTTGCTCTTGTTGAACTTGAGGTTGTGGAGGAGCTTGTCGAGCTTGCGGAGGAGCTTGAGGAACTTGATGATGCACTCTTGGTTGTTAGTTCCGCTCATGGATTTCTTCGCAAAGTGCTTCCTCTTGATTGCGCCTATCTCGGTTGCGGTTGGCAATGGCTCGACTTGATTCTTGAAGGGCACGTTGTGCCTCAAGAGCTTGTGCTTCACATTGTTGTTGTTGAAGATGTTGAGCCTCATCGTCTTGTTCATCTTGATGTTGTCACACTCGCTCTTCCTCTTGGTGACGTTGACGTTGTCATTCTTGAGCTTGTGAAAGAGGGACTTGGTTTGGTCGATGACGATGCGCTTGCTCGTCGAATTGCTCTTGTGAATGAATCCGTGTAGAGGATTGCGAGATGATTGATGGTCTTGACGTGCGGCTCGGCGTAGAGTGTTTGATGTCGGTGACCTTGAGACGGAGAAGGTGTCATCGGTGTGTCGACTCGAGTGGCTCCGTCTTGAGGATGACGAAGTGGAAGAATGTCGGTTCACCAACAAGGCACGAATCTCGTCCATTCTTGCATCGTTCTCTTGTTTGTGAGCGTCGAGCTTGTTGTCGAAGTAGTCTCTTGTTCGTTGTTCGGAGAGTCGCAAGTCGGTGGCGAGATTGTCGATGCGGTCGTTCATTGCTTGTTTCTCTTGATGCAGCGCTCGTTGTGCACTGAACAGGTGGCTCTTGGTGATGTAGGATGACATGTCGTCGTCTTGCTCGATGAAGAGTGGGTTGGTAGAAGAACTTGGCCTATCCATCATTCCAAACAAATATTTGAGTGGGAGAAAGAGAAGAACTTATACAAAATGTACCTTGACCGATGTTGAAGATGGATCAATGATCACTCAAATGTGGACAAGAAAATAGCACAATTGGTACCAATTCTTGTCAGTTCTCACACCTACACAAGTAAAAGCTTATGGTGGAGCTCGGTTAGGATGGTGGCACAAAATTTGATGCAATTGTTAGT
This sequence comes from Triticum aestivum, assembly GCF_018294505.1. Taxonomy (NCBI): domain Eukaryota; kingdom Viridiplantae; phylum Streptophyta; class Magnoliopsida; order Poales; family Poaceae; genus Triticum; species Triticum aestivum. Next base: position 224,170,861 of record NC_057795.1, read on the forward strand.
GAGCTTCAATAATGTTGGAAAAGATTTGCAAATTTGCAAATGCAACAAGTAGACCAATAGCAAGATATGGTTCACAGAAACACACACGCAAATAGATAAGTGGGGTCGTGCAACCAAGGAATGAGCCAAAATGTGGGGACCACGAAAATGCTCTTGTTGCACAACACTAGAGAGACGCTAGCACGGTTGCACAATAGGCGGATACGGAACTTGTGCACAGCCTACTAAGCAAAAATGCAACGACTCCTATCCCAAGTATGCTATATGTATGGTATACCGATGGTATGATGCAAGATGATAGGATATGACAATCTTAATGTAGTATGATGATATGGTTCTTGCTTATAAGCTCTTTTCTTATCTTTCCCTCTTTGCTTAAAAGCTTGTTTGGCTCTTTCACTTTTGAGCTCTTTTCTCATGCAAAACTTCACGAACCAAGATAGCAATTATGTATGCGATGACAACTTTGTGACACAAAAGATGATACCAAGATATGCACCACTATGATATGGAGTATGATCACTAATGTGCACAAGTCACATTGCCGGCAATACTCAATGGCTAGTCTCGATGGGTAAGGAACCCAAAAAGTAAGGCAATGTGGTTATCAATGCAATGGCATGGAATGACAAACACTACTAGGAAAAGGGATATAGATAATATGGACACTAATGGCGCACCACACATGTGTTGCGCCACTACTATATAGCAGTGGCACACCATGTGTTGGTACGCCATTAGTGTCCATCACACTAATGGCGCACCACACATGTGGTGCGCCACTACTAACAAACTTATTTTACCTTTCCAAAACTAGTAATGGCGCACCAGGGCACAGTGCGCCATTACAAGTTTTAACTAGTAATGGTGCACCACACACCCCGTGCGCCACTACTAACAATTTTTTTCTTTTTTTTCAAAACTAGTAATGGCGCACCATTCAAACTAGTAATGGCGCACCACATACACGGTGCACCACTACTAACATCTCCTTTTTTGCAAAACTAGTAATGGCGCCCCACCTAACTGGTGCGCCATTAGTAACCAGGGTTAGTAATGGCGCATTTATAGGTGGTGTGCCATTAGTAACCTAAGACCAGCTAGATATTTTTGGACAGCCACCTACCACACTCACTTTCCCCACTTCATTTTCTCCACCTCCTCCTCCAAGCTTGTCTCGACTGCCTCCTCCTCCTCACCTCATTTGCACCATAGATTCACCCAAATTAAGTGGTTAAATTACCTTTTTTGATAGGTAAGTAAGGGGAAAGCTTTCTTTATGTTGTAGATCTACTTTTTTCTCCCTCCAACAACGTGCACATGCACTTTTTATGGCCTAGCTAGATCTATGTATGTTTGTGGTGTTGCATATGTTTGTGGTGTTGCATATATGTTTGTGTTTGCAGGTACCGGTATTTGAAATGCGATAGTTGCCAATATTTTGCCGGAATGTTGATTCATTTCCGTTACGGCGAGAATTTGGCACTATGCATTCTTTTTTTGTCCTTCTTTTAGGCAAAGTCATGCCAAAAAAATTCTTGGTTCTAAAATATCATTTTGCTCTACCCCGCAGGCGACCATGGTCCACACGATGACCGAAGGCATCATGAATAGGTTTTTGAGCTCCGCGAAGGCCGAGATGCTTCAAAAGAACGAGACGGAGATAAGATGTCCGTGTCGAAGATGCAAGCTGAGGAGCCTTATGGACCCGGATTCCGTACAGGTGCGGGACCACCTGCTCTTGTGTGGTTTCATGGATGGCTATTAGTGGCAAGGTGATGGAGATGATTATGAAGTCGTCCATGGGGGGCGGGCAAGAAATGAGGAAGGGCGGCAAGACAACCACGGCGAGGGCGGGCGAGAAGACGAAGAATCTCTAGGACATGATCACGAAGTAGATGCAGTACACAGTCATCATGTAGAAGATGCCGGACATGATGATGAGGAAGATGCCGGGGCAGACGAAGGGCATGATCATGAAGATGAAGATGCCGGAGCAGACGACGATGGACCATAGATGGGCTGGGTGCAGGACCCTCATATTCAAGAGCTGCTTCTCAAGCAGACGGATAACGCAAGAGCTGCCGCCCGAGAGAAAGCCAAGCTGGATCAACTGGAGATAGACACGGTCACTCCATTGTATGAAGGATGCAGGCCCGAGGATACCCGCCTGAAAGTAGCGCTCATGGCTCTGGAGATGAAGGTAAAACACAAAATGACCGACACATGCTTCAACGAGAACATGTCATTCTGGCACAAACGTCTTCCCAAGGGGAACAAGTGCCCGGCCAGTTTTGAGGAGGCGAAGAAAATCGTGTGTCCTCTAGATTTACCGCACGTGAAATACCATGTCTGCATGAACAATTGCATCATTTATCGGGACAAGCACGCGGAGTCTACCATATGTCCGGTGTGCAGCGTCACTCGATACAAGAAGAGGAAGAAAGCTCCTCGAAAAGTGGTGTGGTACTTTCCGATCACTCCTCGTCTGTAGCGGTATTTCGCGGACCCTAAGCTAGCAAAGCTCCTGCATTGGCACGCGGATAGGGAGGAGAAGAAGCGAGAAGATGACGCAAATGATCTGGAGATAAATAAAAAGACAAGATGTTGAGTCACCCTAAGGATGCGAGCCAGTGGCAAGTGTTGAACTTCTAACACCCAAAATTTGGGAACGATCCAAGGAACATCGTGCTGGGCGTGAGCACCGATGGAGTCAATCCGTTTGGCAGCCAGAGAAGCACACATAGCACTTGGCCTGTGTTTGTGTGGATGTACAACCTCCCCCCTGGTTGTGCATGAAGAGGAAGTAAATTCACATGAGTATGCTAATTGAAGGGCCGAAACAACCAAGGAACGACATCAATCTGTATCTGGGGCTGCTGAAAGAGGAACTAGACATGCTGTGGAAAATGCCAACCAATATGTGGGACGCCGTAGAGAAAGAATATTTCCCTATGAGAGTCGCACTGCTCACGACGATGCACAACTATCTCAGTTACAGATATGTCGCGGGGCAGGTGGTCCACGGATTTTCTGGATGCGTCAGGTGCATGGATGACACAACGTATCGTCAGCTAGATAGAGATCCCGTGTCTTCGAAAACCGTGTTCATGGGACACCGAAGGTGGCTTCGCGATGATGACTCATGGAGAAAACGCAAGGATCTGTTCGATGGTGAAACCGAACCCCGAAGACGCCCGCGTACGAGGAGCGGCGAGGAAATAGACGAGCTATTGAAAAATTGGAAAGATTGCCCACTATCGGGAAAGAAGCAAAAGGCGCCAGAGCCGGGAAAGAAGCGAAAGACGCCAGAGCCGCTACTGAAGGTATGGAAAATGAGGTCTGTTTTCTGGGACTTTCCGTACTGGAAGATCCACCGTGTGCCTCATAGCCTTGATGTCATGCATATCACGAAGAATGTGTGCGAGAGTCTGCTTGGTACCCTGCTCAACATGCCAGAGAGGACCAAAGATGGGCATAAAGCAAGGGAAGACTTGAAATCAATGGGCATCAGGGAGGAGCTTCACGCTAATGATGATGATGATGATGAGGCGAAGCAGGACACGGAAAGTCGTCGCAAAGGCAAAAAGTCCAACAAGACCGAAAATGACTTCCCTCCTGCGTGCTTCACTCTAAGTCAGGAGGAGATCGAGCAGTTTTTCACCTGCCTCATAGGAGTAAAACTTCCTTACAATTACGCCTGGAAGATAAGCAGATACCTAGACTCAGCGAAGCAGAAGTTCAGCGGGATGAAGTCTCACGACTGTCACGTGCTGATGACGCAGATACTTCCAGTTGCAATCCGTGGGATCATGGACGCGCACGTCCGTGAAACTCTGTTTGGCATATGCAACTTTTTCGACGTCATCTCTCGGAAGTCGGTTGGCGTGAGGCAACTCAGAAGGCTACAGGAAGAGATAATCGTGATACTATGTGAGCTTGAGATGTACTTCCCACCCGCATTCCTCGACGTTATGGTGCATCTGCTGGTCCATATTGTGGAGGATATCATCCAACTCGGGTTGACGTTCCTGCACAGCATGATGCCATTCGAAAGGATGAATGGTGTCATCAAAGGATACGTTCGCAACATGTCACGTCCAGAGGGAAGCATAGCCAGGGGCTTTCTGACCGAAGAGTGCATCTCCTACTGCATGAATTATCTAGGCATCGAGAACCCCATTGGTCTTCCCGTCAACAGGCACCTCGGCAGGCTCGCTGGATGGGGTCACCGTGAGGGTCGCCACGAAATGCATGTCGACTTCGATGGTCGACTCGCCGACTTTCAAAGAGCAACCCTAGTTGCGCTACAACACATAGACGTGGTCGATCCTTGGGTGGTAGAGCACAAAACCTTTATTGAGAATATGTACAATGACTGAGGCCAACAGAGGATGGAGATAGATATAATCAAAGAGCACAACTCATGTTTCACGCGTTGTTTCAAGGAGAAGCTTCTGTCGTACCCTTTACATGAGGATTCTTCCGCGGAAGAACAACTCATATTCGCCTTGTCATAGGGCGCCGAGCACAACCTGATGACGTATGAGCCGTACGATATCAACGGCTACACATTCTACACCGAGGGATAGGACATGAAGAGCGATGGTTATCAGAACTCCGGGGTAATGATGGAATCCTACGCCGGTAATGACAAGGACAGATACTACGGAAGGATCGAGGAGATCTGGGAGCTGAGCTACGCTGGAGAGAAGGTCCCGATGTTCCGTGTCAGATGGGCCAAGAGCGTCCTAACAGAAGACAGGTATTTCACCACCATGGTTATACCCGAAGCCAAATCCAAGACTGTGGGCGCAAACGTCACTGCGAAAAATGAGCCATGGGTACTGGCTTTCCAAGTGGACCAATGCTTCTTCATTATCGACCCGTCAAAGCCCAGTCGTGTTGTCGTGAGGAGAGGCAAAAGGAAGATCATCGGAATGGATGGAGTCGCCAATGAGCAAGACTTCGACAAGTACGGCGACCCGAAGATGGAACATGATGACAACGATGAAGTACCAGCATACACAGAAGCAGGACCACCCTACCTAAAGGACGTCCGTTCAAGAGAAGAACTCCATTTGCGAAAAATAAGGGCAATAAGATTGTGAACAGATAGCTAGCTAAGATCAATTGTATTTAAATTGTAGCCTTCATTTCTCGATTGTATTTTGACATATTGAAATGATATTTCTTCTGTTCTAGTGTCCTCATGAATATTTATTTATGTTTATTATGGTATTGAATTTCTAACTCACAAAAAGTATTGAATTTGTTAATATTTTTTGAACTCGTGAATATTTTTAAATTGTATGGGCACTTTTCGAATTCATGAATATTTTTTCAAATTTGATGATATTTTTTCATATTACCAATTCACAAATGAATGCAACTAAAAATCCAAAAAAAATATTGATGATATTTTTAAATAACAAATTTGATGATATTTTCAAATAACAAATTTGATGATATTTTTTCATATTCATAAATATTTTCAAATAACAAATTTGATCATATTTTTTCACATTCATAAATGTTTTCAAATTTGATCGTCATTTTCTAAAAAATTATTAGACGCAACTAAAAATAATTAAAAAAAAGTTACTTATGGCGTACCCCTCGGTGGTGCGCCATTGCTATGCATATACTTATGGCGCACCCCTGGGTGGTGCACCGTTGCTAACCTTCCCTCCTCTATTCCTTTCTCCCTCGCCCCCCGCGCCAGATCCTCCTCCATCTCGATCACTATCCCCCCTCGCCAGATCCCCCTCGCCGCCGCCGACCCCCCGCACCCTCCCCTGCTCCACCGCCGACGACGGCCCCCCGCACCCTCCCCCGCTCTACCCCCGCCGATGACCCCCCGCACCCTTCCTTATCTCCTCGCTTAGTTCCCCCGAACGGAATCAGCCGAGTGCACAACCCACACCCTCCCTCCCCCCTCCCCTGAGCGAGACCTAGGATTCAAGCCACTGCTGCCGGCCCTCCGCCGTGGCACACCCAGCCGGCCGAACCCTCCGCGGCCCCCTCTGTCCACTCCAGGAGTCGTGCCTCCTCCGTCTGCATCGAGTACGCCAACGGGTCGGCCGGGTTCGCCACTGCATCGATGCCACGATCCTCTTCTTCAACCGAAATACTAAAGAAGCAATCATAAGTGTAATACGTCCTAAATGTTTTACCAATTCACAAATAAATGCAACTAAAAATCCAAAAAAATTACTAATGGCGCACCGCTAGGAGGTGCGCCATTTCTATCCAAAAAAAGATTACTAATGGTGCACTGCTAGGAGGTGCGCCATTGGTATCAAACAAAATTACTAATGGCGCACCGCTAGGGGGTGCGCCATTGCTAACCCTCCACCCCCACTAAAATCCCCAATCTCACATCTCTATCAGTCCCCCCACTGCGCGCCGCTGCCCCGACACTGCATCGCCGCCCCTACGTGCGGCGCCGCCCCCGCACCCCCGCCGCCTCCCGCTTCCCATCCTCCCCTTCCTCCCCCTCTGACCCCACCCCAACGCGTCTCTGTATCCACATCTTCGAGCAACGAAGCAGGCCGGAGAAGTCCAGCACGAGCGTCTACGTCGTCTCCGTCGGATCCCGCCGCCTCTCCTTCAAGTCTGGCCGGCCTGCTGCTCCTAATCCACCGCCGGTGAGCTCCCCTCGCTTCCCCTCTTCTGTTTCCCCTCGTCCCGAGCGCTGTAGACCCCTCTTTCTCTCGATCTGTTCACTTCTGAGCTTTGTATCCTGTGTGTGCCATGCCAGATCCTCCACGGGCTCGTCGGGCTGGTGAGGTCGCCGGTGTTGGCCATGTTACCGCGGATCGGGTCGCACCTCTTCGTCACCTTGGGCATCCTCTAGAGCTTCCCTGAGGTGCAGTGTTCTTCTCCATGGTGCCCTTCTCTGTTCTTGCTTTGTGCATACCTCATCCTCTGTTTTCTTGCTCTGTTTTCTTGTACGGCTTTGCAGACGAGGACACACATCCTGGTGAACTCCTTGGTCATCAGCTGGTCCATCACCGAGGTATGCATGCTCCTGAATCCTGATAATCTAGGAATTATAGCTCTTCAAATTAACTATATTATCGAGCGGCGAGGTGCTGTTGTTGCTGTTAGACTAGCTGAAGATGTGCTCCTGAACTAATGAAATGCGATGGTGATATTTACATATGGATGTTGTTGTTCCAAGCTGAGTTTCAAGATACTTGTCGTAGGTGTATCACACAAAATTGCTGCAGCTTCATTCACTATACAATTGTGGGCTGAATACTTGTGTTTCAAGATACTTGTTGTAGGTGTATCACACAAAATAGCAAAATTCAGTTAAACCACTGTATCTAGAGTAAAATTCAGTTAAACTACTGATGTAGTGTGAAATTCAGTTAAACTACTGATGCAGTGTAAAATTCGGTTAAACTACTGTAACTATAGTAAAATTCAATTAAACTACTAATGCAGTGTAAAATTACCGTAATACATCATGGATTAGTGACCCGTCTAGATAAAGAGAGTCCATAATACATATGGCCTGGGACCAATGGTCCTCCTCCTACCTGCTCCACAGTATGTACATATCAAGAAAGAGTAGAAAACAACAGAAAGTAGCACATATATTTGTTTAGCCTTTTGGGGGAAGCTGCAAAATACAAATTATATACAGCACAAAAGCAGCAGAAGATTTCTCAAAAAACAAATGCAGCAGAAAAACAACTCAAACAACAATTGGAAAATTTGTTCAGATAGAAGTGAGACCTTATGTTTTTCAGATCCAATAGCAACATGTATTTTTTTTCTTGGATCAACTAAAGAATGGTTTCTTTATGTGCCCTTCATACTTGATTTGTTAACTTGTGCCATAGAACTTACATATATAGTCCCTCTTGTACCACCTATGTTTGTGTTGGTCTGCTAGATAACTTGTTTCACTTGTTTTTATGCAAGCAAAACTTCTGCTTGACTGTTAAGTTGTACAATATGTACTTGTACTGTTGGAAGCTGATTAATTTGGCGCAATTTTATTTTTGTTTTGTCAAGTCTATGCACTGATTGAGTTAGATGAAAATGTTTAGTGGCACCAATTTCTGCAAGTCTGTTCAGTCAGCAGGGCTAGCACTATGGTCTTTCTGTTTCGTACAACTGCAATTTCATTTATGTTGTTATAAGTTTGTTGATGTCAGCATGAGTTAACTTGGTATGCAGTAGGCACTGGTCTCATTCTTAGACCGACAAACCCGCAGCGCGCATTCAGGCATCATTTGGTTGTTAGACTGTTTAGCTATGTAGAGTGAAATTCAGTTGTGCTAGCAAAGAGGAGGCCTCCAGATTTTTTTTCTTTGCCTAGATTCAAGTATTACAAATCGTTTGATGTAATTCCTTCATTGGAAAATCATTGCTTAAACTATTTAGGCAGTAGTGTGCGGCGCAACTCTTTGCAAGATGTTTTTTGAGAAACACAGTACCAGCATGTCGATAATGATTTTGGCAGTAGTGTGAGGCAACAGTGTGCGGTGCAATTCCTTCATTGGATAATGATTTTGCAGGTACCCCGGGAGGCCCTTGAGTTTGCTGGAATGTCGATTAACTTCTGTTCCGTCAAATTCGGGTACTCCATATGTCCTATTTTCAGCAAAGGTCATGCTGAAATTTTCCGTGAATTTTAGCATGACTTTGCTAAAAATAGGACATATGGGGTACTTGCGACTAATGCATGGGCCGGGGTATCTTAGTACTTAATTAAGTAGGATCAACTGCCCCTTTATTCTTGCTGCATTAAACACATATGCTGAATTCATGTGTGGACAGACGAAACCATGAGTCGTTTAGAGCAAAGTGATTAGGCCCAAGTTACAATTCTTCTTCCCTTTTCTTGATAGGGTATATTATTAGAAGATGCCCATATATATCAGTCAACCTAGGGTGCCTCGGCATCGATAAACCCTAAAAGATGAAAACTTAATTAGCATTTAGGATGCCTTAGCGTCGACAAACCCTAAATGATAACTCTTTCTGACTGAAGATTCTAAAAGGAGTTTCAGAAATTCACCAACAACTTTTGACTCTAGCTACTTAGTATCTATCTATCTATCTCTCTTGGATGGATAGAGGAAGAAGAAGGATCCAACATAAGTGGTAAGCAATGGATAGTGTGTTGATCCAAACCCTAAATTATAAAACCTTGGGTTTTAGGGTGCCTCAGTGTCGATAAAAACCTAAATGATGAAAGCTTAGCCCTTAGCTTGTCCATTCTGTAGATTTTCAAAATTCAGTTTTGTACCTCACACCGAAGCCCCAAGAAAGAAAACTGCAATCTGAAATTGATGATCAATTTTCATCCCTTGGATTAGTTTAGTATTATTTCACACACTCAGACACCCTTGCTTTCCATGTGTGTGAGAGAGATAGTGAGAGGAGACAAGAAGAAGGGGGTTAGGAAGGGACTTGGACGTTAGCAACAACACACTAATAGCGAATTCCTCGAGAATTAGGTTATTTGGTCAACTTAGAGATCTTGTTCCTTGACAATAACCAACTTTTTGACCAAACTTTTTTCCTATTTAGAGCGAACATGGCCCACAACGATGAGGCCGGCGGTTCGGGCAAGCAATTCTGGGAGCTGCCCCAGGAGATGGAGGAAGAACCTCACCGCTATGAGGACGCCGCGGAAGACACCGATCCTGACTACACAACCCCTACTGGTGTCGGGGATGACACCACTGATGGTGCCGCTAAGGATGCCACCACTGATGATGGCAGCGCATGCATAGATGGCAGCCAACCAAAGAGGCAACGGAAGGACCGGCGCCCGAACGTGCTCGGCACCATCAAGGAGGAATTTACTGAAGTGTCCTCCGAGGGGCATCCAACGGCACCCAAAGAATTAGTCAAGGGGTACGTGGTTCAGCTCGGGTGCATTCTCCGGAGCACCGTGTCGATCAACACCGAGAACCTAAGGCATAAGGACCAAGGGAATTTGCGCAACCTCCTCTCACGAAGCTGCACGAACGATACAAGTTCCCCGGTGACGTCGCAAACACACGCCTCTTAGGGAATAAAGTGAATAGTGCCACCCTCACGAAGATGAGCACGGCCCTGGCTACTTGGAGAGGTGCGGTGAAGAGAATGGTTGAAAAAGGTGATAGTTATGAGAAGATCAAGGAGAAAAATCCTTCGATCAGCGAAGATGATACAAGGAGTTCAAGTTCAAGTGCGAGAGCAACACAACCGTGGAATCAAGCCAGTGGGGGAAAGATATGCGGGACTTGAACTTAGGGGTCCACCAACTCGGTCCCGGCGGTTACAGAGTGGCGGAACCTATATGGGACAAGGAGGACGCGGAGCATGCCGAGCAAGGCCTACCGCCCCGCTTCGAGAAATACCGTGACAAGCGGACCAGGAACTATGTCAGGGCCCGGTACAAGGTGGACCCGGTAACAAAGGAGCTTACCACGGATCCGAAGACCAAGGCGCTTGAGCTTGTTCTGGTAAGGAATACACCCTCGCGTAATTAGCTCCATATGGTTGCATTCTAATTAATGAAGCCAAATTTCTAAATGGTTCACATTCCTTCCGCAGGACACTGAAAGCAGTAGCGTGGGGTCGTTTCAGAGCTCCCCTTGGGACATCACTTTAAATAGGGCGTTGAACATAATGAAAAAGAAGGATAAGTTCAGTAAGCCGTCGTCAGCTGGTCGTGTGGCCGGCAAAGGCTTGTCCACGAAATGGTCGTCATACTATAACACTGGTGGGCGAAAGGAGAGAAAGACCAGCTCGGAAAGCCAGTCGCGTGAGGTTCAAGAACTCAAGGCACAAGTGGCGCAGATTCTGAAGATGGTCCAAGAGCAAGTGCAACACCAACTGGGAACGACGCTCAACGCCATTGTGCCTACCTTGATTGAGGGGCTGCAGGCGTGGATTGCGGGCGGCCAACAGGGGCCGCCCGCGGTTCCCAGCTTCATGGCCATCAACTCACACAACATGCAGGCGGCGCCATTGGTGTCTCCGGCAGAGGCGGTATTGGTGTCTCCGGCACCGGCGCGGGCATTGTAGCTTAATGCACCCGGGTGTGCGAAGAATACGCCGGCCGGCACCTTGGCAGCAAGCGGCCCCTCCAGCACTTGCATGCCTACCATTGGCGGTGCCTCGACATTAGCCGACCTCGACGCCATCACGGTAACTAAGCCTCTCGGCTAATGACTTCATCTCCTTGCCTTTGACTGGGCATCCCTAATGCCCTACATGTTTTCGCAGGGCGCCGGCGCCGATGTTCCATGCACTCTCCTGCATTTCATGGGAGGGGAGTTGATCGATGTCGCCTAGGGCAAAATCGTTCAACCGGGCAACCCCGTGTTCCACGGTAATTCGATGCCACCCACCGTGTATAGGGTTGAACTGGTTTGGGTGCTACCAGGCTGCGACAACTTGTTACCTCCGTTTCGACCCGCTGGGGCCAACGAAGATGATGTGATGACCCTTAGCGCCTGCTTAAGCTGGCCCCTGCTTTGACCGAAGAGCCAGATTCGTTTGGGGGCGGGGGACACCACCCCACAGACAACACCGCCAGTTGTGCCAGCGCCAAGCCATGGCAAGAACGCCGCAACGCTACCTGACATGTCGGACATGCATATAGCACAGGATCCGGACATGCATATGGCACAGGATCCGGACAACGATGACGATGATGATGGTACATTTACCAACGCTGATAAGTACTTTTCTGAACATGGGTACGGTGACGAATTCTTGGGGCCTCCTTCTCAAGAACCTAACCCTGCAAAAGACGACCGCGATCTAGCTGGTACCGCGGAGAAACCCAATTGCAACAGGCGTCGTTTGGCGTTCAGTTCTCAGGAGATGCCTCCAGCTGCCGCCTTCACCGAGCCTCAGATAGTCGATGTGCGAAATATTATCAGCCCCAACACACTCAAGGAGGCGGTCTCTGAGCAGAACTCGATCCCATTACAGCAGAAGAAGAAGGGACGGAAAAGAAAGAATAACAAGGGCGGTGCGAGCCAGTCGGCACCGAGTACAATCCGTGCTCAGGACGGGCCACCTTCACCTAAGGATATCTCGAGGAGGGTGCATGTGGAGGGTAGGCCGATGCTACCGACTAATCTGCTCAATGCTGCAACCGGTGCTATGCAGAGTCTGCATGACAGTGTTCTTTCATTGGAGAAGTGGTGTCTCTCCGAGAATGATGTGGCATACCCGGTTTTTGTGGCCAAGGTGCCGGAGGGCAAGGGCTTTGTGGATAGCGCCATCGAGGGTACGATTATCCTGCAGTTTGATGACATCTTCGCTATGTTTAACCTTCATCTGCTGCACTACACCTTCGTTCGGCTATTTTCGATGAGTATGGAGATGCAGATCATTAGAGACAAGACCCCGGACATCGTGATAGTCGACCCCTTCTACATGCGTGCCAAGATCTTGGGCAGCGCTGGGGACAGGCAAGTCGTGAGTTCACACCTCGAAGGCGTCATTCTGGCAAACCCAGATAAGGATAACTTCCTCGTGCCTTACTTTCCCGAGTAAGTCATCCCCTCACCGCCCCGTAACATATGATTTCTTAGATTTCGATCATTCTTTTTTTTCTAACATTCCGTAGTTTGTGCAGTGACACACATTGCACACTCATCCTCTTAAGCCCAAAATATTCCATGGCCACGTATTTTGACTCGGACCGTCAGTCGAAGAAAGACTACACAAATATCAAGAAAGTTCTTGATGATGTTCTCCCCGACTACGCCAGATCTGGAGGCACCTTCAGCAGGACAATTCGGGCACATCATCACTCTCCTCCATGACCAAAGGGAAAATCCCATGCTCGATCATCTCGTCATCGTCGCCGTGGATGAAGGCCGAAGATGGCACATCATCACTCTCCTCCATGACCGAAGGGAAAATTCCATGCTCGATCATCTCGTCATCGTCGCCGTGGTTGAAGGCCGAAGATGGCACATCATCACTCTCACCTCCAAAGATGGAAGCATCATCCTTGCTCGCCAGCTTCTCGCTCGCCTCCAAAGCTTGGTCCTTGAGGGTCTCTGTAGTCGTACTTGTCGACGCACCATCTTGAAAAAGAGTCAAGGTAGACTCGGCATCATCAATGCCACAAAGAGGGATGGCGGTGAAGTCGAACTTGGGAGTATCATCTTGGAGCTCGTCGAGCTTGGACATCATGGTGGTACTAGCCTCATGCTTGTTGTAGAGCTTGGTCGCCACAAAGTGTGCTTGGGGTGGAGAAGCCTTGGCCTTCATGAGTTCTTGTTCCGCCTTGAGAGCACCAATGTAGTAGCAGTCGAGGGACTTGTAGTTCTCAAGGAAGATAGTCTTGGAGATGTCGTTGTTCAATCCCATCATGAAGTGGAACTTCATCGAAATGGGGTCGTCCACACTGGCTCGTCACAAGTCAATCTTCATCTCCTTGAAGTACGCGTCGATGGACTTGGATCCTTGGATGGTGTTCTCCAATTGGCATAGAAGTTGTTCCGTGTAGGTTGGAGGCATGAACTCTCATCGCAAAGCTCTCTTTGTCTTGGGCCAACTGATGTTGTAGTACTCCGAAAGGTGCGTGAAGCCACCAAGTCGAGGCGTGGTCATGGAAGTTTCTTGTGGCACACGTTACTTGATCTTTGGGAGGAACTTTATGTAGCTTGAGGTAGTCATCCATCAAGCGCTCCCACTCGAGATACTCCTCGGGTTCTTGAGTCCCATAGAAAGGAATCGCATGGTCGATGTCGAGGTCGTAGTAGCTCATGGAAGTTGCGGACTTGAGCTTGGGTAGCTTCTCTTGAGCGTAGTCTTGGGGTGCTTTTTGGTGAAGATGTTGTACGTCCGTAGGCGAAGATGCCTTGAAGTCGCTTGGTGAGGATGCCAAGGGAGATGGTGAAGTCGTTGAGCGGTTGTTGGTGTTGAGATCATGACCTTCATGTTCTTGTTGGTGATGGCATCGATGCCGATGTGATCTTGCCGGAGATGGTAGCTCGGAAGGATGTGCTCTTGGGTGTCTTCTCGAAGATGAGGAAGATCGCTTGTAGGACTTGATGAGGGCTTTGATCTCCTCCATTCGAGCTTGCATCTTGGCGTCGGTGGAGTTTTTTGTGGCATCGAACTCGTCGTTGTTGTTGTAGACCAAAGGTGAAATGCCTTGCCTATCCATCACAAGACTCGAGCAAAGGTGAGTAGGAAATGAGATAAACAATACCAAGTTACCTTTTCCCAAAGTTGAGGATGTATCCCATTTCACTCAATGTGAAATGAAAGAATAGTGGAATTGGTACCGACTTGATCACTCACACCTATCAAGTAAAGCTTATGGAGTAGCTTGGTGAGGATAGTGGCACAAAAATTTGATGCAAAATGTTAGCAAGAGTCAATAATGTTGAAAGAGATTCACAAATTTGCAAGTGAAACAAGTAGACCAATAGCAAAGCATGGCACACGAAACACACACACAGATAGATCAATGGGGTCGTGCAACCAAGGAATGAGCACAAAATGTGGAATCCATGGAAAACGCTCGTGTTGCAAAACTCAAGAGAGACGCTAGCACGATTATGATACCAAGATATGCACCACGATGATATGGTATGTATGCTACGGGAAGTATGATCACTAATGTGCACAAGTCATGTTGCCGGCAATTCTCAAATGGGCTAGTGGTTATCAATGCAAATTGCAAGAGGAATATACAATGATGTCGTCGAGGTTACTGTCCATGGTGATGATGAGTGGTGGTATTGCCTATGTCGACCCGTTCCTAGTTAGCCGAAACACCCTAGGAAACGGAAAAACCGCAAACTCAAAATCTCCAAAAGCAAATGTCAAATGGTGGTAGCGAAAAGCGGTGGTGGTTTGCCCTTGCCAATGCGGAAATGGAATGATGGGCTATACACATGTCGGAGTTGAAGTTTCCATCCCTAAGTAGCCGAAACACCTTAGAAGACACAAGACACAACTCAAACAAGCTCAATAATGCTATGGTGAACAAACTGGGTTAGGTTGCGGAAGTCGGTGGTGGTGTAGTTGTCGGATGTTGGGTTCCGGCAGACCCTTAATGTTCGAACTCTGGGGTGCGCATGAAGATCTTCCCCCTACCAATCCGCGTCTGATCGCCTCGCGAGAATCTAAGCTAAACGATGAACAACATGAGGGACACAAGATTTATACTAGTTCGGGCCACCGTTGTGGTGTAATACCCTACTCCAGTGTGTGGTGTGGTGGATTGCCTCAGGGGCAGATGATGAACAGTACAAAGGAAGAACTGCCTCGCGAGAGGTGTTCTTGAGCTGATGCAATGTTCTACTTGGGGTGGATTTTCCCGTCTCTAGATGATATTCTGGATTCCTTCTGCTGCGGTGTCTAGCCCTATTTATAGGGGCCCTGGTCCTCTTCCCAAATATTGAGCGGGAAGGGCGCCAACAACGGCCATTTTGAAGGGGAACATCTAGTACAAGTTATCCTGACTAAAGTTGGTCTTCGGCTGCCAAAGGCACTAGTGATGACGACGTCTTGGGCTCCACGGTGACCTCCATCCTACCGCCCTGCTCGTCTCGGACTCGTTGCACTGAAATGGTAACCTTTGCCTGATGCCTCGGTACTCCACGTCTGTGCTTGCCCCCTTTGTACCAAAGAGGAAACAAGGACACTACGCAGGTTAGCGCCCACCTGGCGCCCGCCTGGTCTCGATCGTCACGGCTTGCGTCACGAGCACCTCGCGAGGTACCCTTGCCTTGATCTCTCCGCCTCCTTGCGAGCCTGCCTGGCGAGGCCATTCCTGAGGAAGCCTTGTGTTGTCCGCCCCGCGAGGCTTGGCCCCTCGCGAGGGTTTTGAGTTTTGCGCTGATGAAGATGGGTCGTACTGGGCTACCGCTCGAGCCACGCCGCAAGCCGCAAGCAGGCAAGTCTGGGGACCCCCGTTCCCAGAACGCCGACAGTAGCCCCCGGGCCCAAGGCGCGCTCGGACTTGGCTTAGCAGAGAAGCAAAGGGGCAAGTGCGGAGCGCCGCGGGCCCCATCATCCTATGGCCTTGGGCGCCGCGTGGCGGTTGATTGGATGTGGCAGCCTCCGCTTCCCCACACCGCCTCGGCAACTGCCTGACTGACAAAAAAGCTGGCCCGGGGTTAGCCTTACTTTCATTATTCTCATCCGCCTTGCTTCAGATCCCCTTTCTTGCTCTTCGCCCTCTTGCTTCCGAAATCTCCAGATTTGCCGCAGCCTTTCATCTCCGGCGAGCAATGGCGCCCCGCAATACTGCGGCCGGGGCTCCACCGGCCTGGTACTCGCCGGCTTTGGATTCCCCCAACGTAACAGAGAAGAATCTCGCCCTCACGCGCCAGATGGCGGCGGCGCAGAGCAACGATATGGGGGAGACCACGCTCCGGCCTGGCTCCGCCCAGCCGGAGGACAAGTGGAGCACCTTCTACCCCCTCTTCACGAGCGCCGTCATTGCTGGTCTGGTGCCTCCTTTCTCTAAGTTCTTCCTTGCCGTACTTCGTCAATATCAGTTGCATGCTCTGCATCTCCACCCCAACTCCGTTCTCCTCCTGTCGATCTTCGCCTACTACTATGAGGCGCACGTCGGGGTGATGCCCTCCATGGCCTTGCTGCGCCACTTCTTCTCCCTTCGGGTCACTGGCGCCAATATCTCAGCGTGCGCGAGCTTTGTCGCGTACTCCAAGGCTAATGCCATCTCAAAGGCCGGGAAGAGGGCCGACGGCTTCCGGAGCAAGTGGGTCATGGTGGACGCCAGGTGCAACAACCCCCTGCTGGAGCTACCCATAGAGAAGCCCGAGGCCGTTGAGGCGTGGTCTCGCGCGAAGCTCGACAACCGGCGGGCGAAGCTGGTGCTGGAGAAGATGAACGCTGACCTGAGGCCAGGCAATCTGAGGGCGGCGAAGTTGACCGGGGCCACGCTCTTGAGGGAGTTCCTGTCGCACCGGGTGGCCCCTCTTCAGGCGCACTCGCGCGTGCTGTGGAGGCTTGAAGATGCGGACGTCGTCCTCCGCCTGAGCTCGGATGCCCTGAATGACGAGGATCTGACCATAGCCCTCCGCTTCTTGGTCGGAGAGGACGTGGCAGGCCCGGAGGATGCTCCGGTCCCCTTGTTCCTTCGTGATGACTGGGAACTGGTGGTGGACACCATGCCCACATTCGACGGGGTCGGTCTGGTGCCAGCGGAGGCCCCTAAGGGCCAGGCAGCGACGGCGACGGTGGACTTGTCTTCTGATGACTCCGGCGGGGGAGAGGAGGAAGACGACAAAGAGCATGAGGAGCATGACTCGGAGGCAACCTTCGAGGGGACGGGGGAGACTTCCCCCTGGCGCAGGTCTAGCGCTCTTTGCTCCATGCCTGATGACGACAAGGCCGGATCCAGGCGAGGGGGGGAGGACCCGCCCTTGATCCCGAAGAAGGACAGGTCTGGGCTGATCTCCTGAGGGTCTACCCCATCCCTCGTGTCGGCCGAAGCTAGCTCTAGCCCTTCAGGTGCGCCTTCCTCCGCGGCTGGGCCTCCCGAGGCTGAGCCCCGCAAGAGGCTTTCGAGCTTCAAGCTTGGCCGGAGTCCATGGGATCCCGCGACAGCCAACCAGTAAGTACTCGGATTCCACCTTGCTCCTGTCTTTTGCCGTCGAGGCCTGACATATTTTATTGGGTAGGCTGCCACCTGCAGCGAAGAGGCTAAAGGGAGACACGGCGACCCCGCTTGGAACGGGCTCATCGGTCGTGACCATGTCTTCACTCACGAGGAAGGGAGGCAACAGGGCCCGCACTTCCCCTGCCCGATCATCCTCGCAAGGCCAGCAAGGACACTCCAGCGAGGAGTCAGCCCCGTGACCCCGCTGACTTTGCAGGCGCCTGTGCTTGATGCTGTCGCCGAAGTTGCCAAGGCTCAAGAGGTCCCTGCCTCCCACGTTGTGATCATGCTGCCATCTTCACCTCCTACTCCGCCGGCTCCCGTCTCCTCTGCCTCCTCTGTCGCCTTGGACCGTGCTACCGACGAGCTGAGTCGGCTACAGGAGGATCTCTGGGGTGCCGACCCCCGCCTGGTGGTCGGGCGCCTGGAGTTGGTCTCCGGCTGGGTTCGCTCTGACGCCTCCGTCCGAGCGGTGCTGAGCCAGGCTATGATGGCTTCCGAGGAGGGGAAGCAAGTCACCTCCCAGGCCATAGCCACTCGCGACGCGGCGTTAAAGGATGCTTCAACTGTCAAGGGCCGCTGCAAGACGCTGGAGGGCGAGTTGCAGGGGATCCGTGATGAGCTCGCCAAGGAGATTCGCGACCGCCAGGGAAAGGAGGAGGAGATGAAGGCTCGGGAGGCTGCCGTCAAGGACCGCGAAGACGAACTCTCAGCCGACCGCGGCCGGCTGAAGACGCTGGAGCAGGCGCTGAAAACGGAGAGGGTTGAGTTGGATGCCAAGGCGGAGGTCTTGGCCGAGGACCGCGCGGCCTTCACGCGCTATGAGGAGAGGGCTCGCACGGCGCGAAAAACGCTTTATGAAGAGGGCCTGGAGAAACCGCTGGCCGGAGCCAGGGAAGGCCCCGCCAAGCTGGTTCCCTTCCTCGTCGAGGCCCTTGAGGAGGTCGTGACCGGCATTGGCCCCATGGCCAAAGTTGAGGCTCGCGTCCTTTCCTCCGTAGCGCTGACGCGGATCCTCAGCCACGTCCACCTCCGCAACCCCGACGCCAACCTTGACGACCTGCTGGAGCCCGTGGACGTCGGGCGCTCAGCTGCTGCTGCCGAGGCCGTAAAGGGTCGAGCGGAGGCCTTGCTGGCGAAGTTCCACGCCTTCAACACCGCGCCCAAGCGAGGCGCTGCCGGCTCCGCAGCCTCAGGGGGTGGAGGTGACAAGCGCGGCTCCACCACGAGTGGTGGCGCGGCCCAGGGTGATCTTCTTGCGGCCTCTTTCCTGCTTCGATTCCTGCAACATGCACCGTGCCTCATGGAGGGGCTTAAATTTGTGTCTGGTATTGTGAGAACAATCTATGGTCTCTAATATTTGCTTCTGGATTTACTAGATTTTGCGGTTTCCTTCCTATTTGCTTGTGTTCTACGTCGGCAGGGCCCGGCCCCGTGCATACCTCAGCCGCCGTTAGCCCCGACCGGATCACCAGGACGGGACTAAGGAGTGAGGGGCTACGTGGCAAGTTAGGCTCCTGAGTTGCGATGCTCAGGAGTCCCCCTTGACGCGCAAACAGCAAATAGGGAGGGGGTGGAAGAGAGAATCTATCGTTCTATGTCGGCAGGGCCCGACCCCATGCATACCTCAGCCGTTATTAGCCTTTCGGAACTAAGGAGTGAGGGGCTACGTGACCAGTTAGGCTCCTGAGTCGCGATGCTCATGAGTCCCCCTTGACGCTCAAACGGGTCTTCGTACCTTGGCTCCGCTCAGGGAGGGGCGTGCAACGACCAGGTCTGAGGGACCTAGCTGGGTGGCGTGTGCTCGGGCGTGGCCAAGTGCAGCCCCCGTGCCCAGCCCCCTCGCGCGGCGCTCTCGAGGGGAGGCATTGCGATGAGGCCAGACATTGAGCTCTGGGCTCCCTGAGTTGATACAGCTGTGGGCTGCCCTCAGTTGTTTATCACCAGTGTGGAGCATAGCGCTTCTATATGTGTACGGGCATAGCCGCTCCTCGGCAATGCCGTCAGCCAGCGCGGAGCATGGTGCTTCCACTGGTACGTGGGAGGGGGTCTCCCCTCCGGGAGGAGCCCCGGGGCGTGTACAGCCCCACCCTGACACATGGCCGGCACGGTAGGGCTAGGAGAGGAGTATCTGGGCACCCGTGAGCCAGCGCGGGACTCACGAGGCCCTACCTCGAGGCGGGTTGCGCCTGGCTCTGGGCCTTCGACGGTGGTATGTTCCTGCAAGATGGTTAAAATGCAAATGCTCTACGTCCTCAGGTCCCGGCCCTCGAGCAAGCTCAGCCGCCGCTTGTATGCCAGGTCGCGATGCCGTGGACAAGGCCAGGGGGTGAGGGCTGGAGAGCCAGTAAGAGCTCCTGAGTCGCGATGCTCAGGCGCCCCCCTTTTAACGTGCAAGCTATTTGCATGAGGAAGGAGAGGATCGTGGTAGGCGGCGGACGATAATCATTGGCAGGTTAAGCATGAAGGAGCAAATCAACTTAGATAGATGCAGAGAAAGGTACATGCCACTAGGTCAGGCCCGAGTGGCTTGGGGGTGATGCAGCCCAAGGGGCGCCCCCAACAAGGTAAGCTGAAGACATAAGCAAAACGGATACCTGCCGCGGGGACACACCCACGCGACCTGGGAATGATGCAGCCCTGAGGGCACTCCCAGCTGAAATGAAACTTGAGAGAAGTCACCTGATACCATTGCAGGGCGAGTGTCGGAGTAGCTGACGGTGCGTGGTGAGGAAGCCAATCCTCACAACCCTTCGGGGCTCCGAGCCTCGGGAGGCTCGGGAGGTCCGGGCGGCTCGGCGAGGTCCATCTCCATCTCCTCCAGGAGTGCGCGGAGCTTGGCTACCTAAGCTTCCAGAATGCTCCTCATTAGGCACGCTGGTGAGCAGCAGCTGCGTTCGGCAGGCCGAAGGGCATGCGAACGTATCTGTGAGGTGGACCCTCGCAACGCCCCACGCGCGAAGGCCAGAAGCGCTCTTGCGACACGATTAGATTGAGCCTTGGGTAGTCAATGCAGATGCGCAGCCCGCCATCCTCGCCTGGATGGGGAGCTACGCCGGGCAGGCGGCGGTTGCCACGCATGACTCCCGATTCCTCCAGCTCCTGAGTGACCTTGGTGATGAACTCCTGAGGGTTGGGCCCTCCTTGCCTTATGCCTTCCTGAGGGAAACGTGCCACAAAGTGCGCCTCCAAGTGGTGCCCAAGCGCCTCCCTTGTGAGCTTGGCAAAGTCAGTGACTCCCTAGGAGAGAGGCCCTGAGCCTTGCCCGAGGAGGGCGCCGAGTGCGCCTTCCTATGCGACGGAGGGTGGCGCCCCTTGGATGGGTGCAGGTCCTGATGTGGCGCCTCCGGAGGTGCCTGCCTCCTGAGGCCTTGAGCCAGGTGATGTCTTCTTCTTCTTGGGAGCTGCTTTAGGAAGGTTTCCACTCTTGCTGTCTGGGTCCTTGATTGATGCGGCTTGGAAGGCGCGCTCAAGAGAGCACACCGCATCCTTCTCTTCACAGGGGACCGTGATGACTCCGCCACTTCCTGGCATCTTGAGGACGTTGTAGCCATGGTGAGTCACTATCATAAACTTGGCCAGGGCGGGATATCCGAGGATGGCATTGTATGCCAGGCGAATGTGGGCGACGTCAAAGTCAATGAGCTCGGTACGGTAGTTCTTGCACTGCCCAAAGGTGATAGGGAGGCGGACCTGCCCTATCGGGACAGTGGAACCATCAGTGACTCCTGAGAAAGGCTTGGTTGGTTGAAGTTGATCGTATGGCACTTGGAGATTGTTGAACGTCTCGACAGACAGGACGTTGAGCCCTGCTCTACCGTCGATGGGGGTCCTGGCAACTTGCACATTGCTGATGACTGGGGAACAGAGCATCGGGAGGACACCGGCCGTTGCCGCGCACTTGAGCTGATCCGCTGAGCTGAACGTGATGGTGTACGCGGACCACCTGAGGGGGCACGTGGCCTCAAGCTTGGGGAGGACTGCATTCACCTCGCGAGCAAACTGCTTGAAGATGCGCTGAGAGGCTGGGGCCTGGGCACCGCCCAAGATGCAAGTGATTGCACGCGGCTCCTGGAAGCCCCCAGCCCCCTCGTCCTAATGATGGTCGTCATTCCTTCTTGGTGGTCGTGGCAGAGGAGGAAGTCATGCGTTGCCTTAGGGGCGATCCTCACGAGGTTGATCCCTCCAAGCCCCGTCACAAGGCTGGTCCTGCCAGCGGTCCTCGTGAGGCCAATCACGCCACCCTTGGCGAGGGCCACGGTCGTCCCATCGTCCTCCACCTCTTCCTCCACCTTGGCCGTAGCCCCGATCGTTGCCCTCGGCGCGTCGACCGACACGGCCTTCTCGCACAGCCCTAAGATCTTGGCATTCGTTGGTGTTGTGGGTGTGGAGATCGTGGTACACACAGTAGCGGCTGCCTTTGGACGACTCCGGCTGGTCCCTGCCGCGCTTCATGTCCGCCTCTGCTACGAGCACAGCTGCTCCCTTGCGCTTCACATCCTTGGCCTTGGCTTTCTTCTCTTCTGGATCTGCAGCTGGGAGCTCAAAAAGGGAGAGATGTCCCTCCTCAGCCCTTGCGCACTTGGTCGCCAGGTTGAACAACTCCAGAGACGTGCACAGATCTTCATGGATTGCCAGTTCCTCCTTCATCTTGACGTCGCGGACGCCGTCAGAGAACGCCAAGATGATGGCCTCCTCGGTCACCTTGGGAATCTTGAGGCGAGCGCTGTTGAAACGTTGGATGTACTTCTGCAAGGTCTCTCCGGGTTGCTGCTTGATGCGGCGCAGGTCACCCACAGCCGGAGGACGGACGCAAGTGCCTTGAAAGTTAGCAATGAAGCGAGTGCGCATCTCGTCCCAGGAGGAGATCGTGCCAGGAGGCAGGTTCAGGAGGCAGGTTCAGGAGCCAGGTGCGGGCACCGTCCTTGAGCGCCATGGGAAACCAGTTCGCCATGACCTTTTCGTCCTTGTTGGCAGCTTCGATGCCTAGCTCGTAGAGCTGCGGGAACTCCACGGGGTCGGCAGTGCCGTCGTAGGGAGGGGGCAGGTCAGGTTTGAACTTGCCCGGCCAGGCGACACTACATAGCTCGGTGGTGAAGGCGCGGCAACCTGCGGAGGCCACTGGAGCTCTCTGCTGATGCGGGGCTTGCTCCTGGGGATTCCCGCGCGCCGCTGCCTGGAGCAGCGCGGGGTCTTGACGTGTTGGCGCAGGGATGCGGTCATGGCGTGCCGGTGCCGAGAGCACGCGAGCACCTTCTTGGGGACGAGGGATTTCTTGGTAGCTCCTTTATTGTCGTGCGGGCGCTGGACGTGGTGGATCTCGCCCTGGGGCCGCGCGCCTTGGAGCCAGGGCGCCTTCTTTGGGAGGGGGTGGCGGAGGCACCTCCTGGGCTGCACCACCCGCGCAGGACGAAGGGTGAGACAGTGAGAGGGGCGACGCAGGGGAGCCCCCTGTGGCGCTGAAGAGCTCGGTGATGTGAGCGAGCCACTCCTCGTAGAGGTTGGCGACGGGACGGTAGTGCAGGAGCTCACGTGCCAGGAGCAATGCGGCGTGCGCGTCCGTGGGGGTGCGACGGGCGTGGGACGACAAACCAGCTGGAGTCAGCGACGGGGTAGCGGTGCGGCCTTCCCGCCGCACCGAAGGATGTAGCAACAAGGCCTGCTGCTCGTTCCCCGCCGGGCCGGTGGCGGCGTTGGCGGCAGGCAACAGGGAACGACGGGGACACCCGCCGACGGGAGCCATCTGGGCGACGCGAGCGGCGAGAGCAGCCCGACGCTCGGCGCGAGCCCGGCGAGCGTCAGCCATGGACAAGACGGGTGATCGAACGCGGAACAGCAGAAGAAAGATTCCGGCGCACCCCTACCTGGCACGCCAAATGTCATATGTTGGGTTCCGGCAGACCCTTAAGGTTCAAACACTGGGATGCGCGTGAAGAACTTCCCTCGCGAGAATCTAAGCTAAAACGATGAACAACACGAGGGACACAAGATTTATACTGGTTCGGGCCACCGTTGTGGTGTAATACCCTACTCCAGTGTGTGGTGTGGTGGATTGCCTCAGGGGTAGATGATGAACAGTACAAAGGAAGAACTGCCTCGCGAGAGGTGTTCTTGAGCTGATGCGGTGTTCTACTTGGGGTGGATTTTCCTGTCTCTAGATGATATTCTGGATTCCTTCTGCTGCGGTGTCTAGCCCTATTTATAGGGGCCCTAGTCCTCTTCCCAAATATTGAGCAGGAAGGGTGCCAACAACGGCCATTTTGAAGGGGAACATCTAGTACACGTTATCCTAACTAAAGTTCGTCTTCGGCTGCCAAAGGCAATGGTGATGACGCCGTCTTGGGCTCCACGATGACCTCCATCCTGCCGCCCTGCTGGTCTCGGTCTCATTGCACTGAAATGGTAACCTTTGCCTGATGCCTCGGTACTCCACGTCTGTGCTTGCCCCCTTTGCACCAAAGAGGAAACAAGGACACTGCATAGGCCAGCGCCCGCCTGGTCTCGATCGTCACGGCTTGCGTCACGAGCACCTCGCGAGGTACCCTTGCCTTGATCTCTCCGCCTCCTCGTGAGCCTGCCTGGCGAGGCCGCTCGTGAGGAAGCCTTGTGTCGTCCGCCCCGCGAGGCTTGGCCCCTCACGAGGGTCTTGAGTTGTGCACTGATAAAGATGGGCCGTCCTAGGCCACCGCTCGAGCCACGCCGCAGGCCGCAGGCAGGCAAGTCTGGGGACCCCCGTTCCTAGAACACCGACAGTAGTGGATGATGTGGTAGAAGCCCTAGGCAGAGATGCCAAAATTCACAAAATTTGATGGCGTCAAATTATATTGGTGGTATTATTGAGGGATGGGGGATATCAATAGCTTCAAAATGAGCTAAAGAACGTCAAAATCGGAGTTCGGATGAATTAATTATGGACGAAACAAATATCAGCCGAAGTGGGTATCTACAGGTAGCGGATGTCCGGAAATGGACGGATGTCCGGTTGCCAGACGTCCGGTCGGGTCGGAAATCCGCTAATTTCATTCTGTAATGCGATGTCGGACGTCCGGTAAGTAGCGGATGTCCGGTGGTTCCTGGGGCTCCGGACGTCCTGTAAAGTGGCGGTCGTCCGGTGGGTCGGGGTCAACGCGGGATCGGGCTCAAAATTGAAGAGATTTCGTGGATGACAGATGGGGAAACTTGGGGAAATGCTAGATCCACTCAAAACCAAGCAAATTCATAGATCAAAATCAACAAACATCATCGAACCAACAAATCACAAAAAAAATTGGGGCTATTTCTGGTGGGGATTTTCGAAATTTAGGACAAAATCAAGCAAAAGAAGGCTAGAAAACGATGGGAGGGACTCCAAATACGTGATCAACTTGGCTCATGATACCAAGATGATGTAGGGTAGAACCCTAGACGCCCGATCTTTCACATTTGGAGGGATTCCTACCGAGAACACAAAGAACACGGGGAAGAACGGAGAGAAATCACAAGGGGAAACACTCAAGAATAAGTCCAATCACACATCCACTAGACAATCAAACACACAAGATCACAACGTATATGAACAACAAAGGGAAAGATATTGGTCGATCGGTCACTCTACAGTGATGAACCGTGTCCGAGTAAGGAGATGCATGATAACCCGCAAGTGTAGGGGATAATTGTAGCTTCTTTCGATAAGTAAGAGTGTCGAACCCAACGAGAAGCTAAAGGTAAAACAAATATTCTCTGAATTCCTATCTGCCACTGATACGACTCTACGCATGCTTAGTGTTCGCATTACCTAGAACAAGTGTGAAACTAGAAGTACGTTGTAGGTGTTGTTGGATAGGTTTGCAAGATAATAAAGAGCACGTAAATATAAACTAGGGGTTGTTTAGATAAAGAAGCAATAAAGTAAATATAGGGAGTGTGGAAAAGTGGTGGTAGGAGTTGTGAAATTGTCCCTAAGCAATTGACTACTTTACTAGACCGGTAATCACTATTGCAATTCTATTTGAGGGAGAGGCATAAGCTAACATACTTCCTCTTCTTGGATCATATGCACTTATGATTGGAACTCTAGCAAGCATCCGCAACTACTAAAGATCATTAAGGTAAAACCCAACCATAGCATTAAAGTTTCAAGTCCCCTTTATCCCATACGCAAACAACCTACTTACTCGGGTATGTGCTTCTGTCACTCACGCCACCCACCATAAGCAAATCATGAACATATTGCAAACCCTACAGCGAGAATCTCTCATGCTTGCGCGACACGGAGGGCACAATAGGACAGCACCAATAATAAAAAATACAATTCAAACCAATCATAGCAATTCATCAATCACTAGTAGGACAACGAAAATCTACTTAGACATCATAGGATGGCAACACATCATTGGATAATAATATGAAGCATAAAGAACCATGTTCAAGTAGAGGGTACAGCGGGTTGCGGGAGAGTGGACCGCTGAATATTGATGGGGGAAGGTGATGGAGATGTTGGTGAAGATGATGGAGGTGTTGGTGTAGATCGCGGTGATGATGATGGCCCCCGGCAGCGTTCCGGAACCACCGGAAGCAAGGGGGAGAGAGCCCCGCCTTCTTCTTCTTCTTCCTTGACCTTCTCCCTAGATGGGAGAAGGGTTTTCCCTCTGGTCCTTGGCTCCCATGGCGTGGGAGGGGCGAGAGCCCCTCCGAGATTGGATCTGTCTCTATGTCTCTCTCTGTTTCTGCGTTCCCAGATTCTGCCTTGGCACTGTTTCTTTTATATTCGGAGATCCGTAACTCCAATTGAATTGGAACCTTCGCCCAGATATTTTTCCAAAAATTAGCTTTCTTACGGTCAAAGTAGAGCATCAACCACCTTACGAGAGGCCCACGAGGGTGGGGGCGCGCCCACCTGGAGTGGTGGCATGGGCCACCGTCGTGGCCACCTCGGGCACCGTCTCGCGTTGATTCTTCCTCCCAAAAATCACAAATATTTCAAAATAATTCTCCATCCGTTTTTATCCCGTTTGGACTCCGTTTGATATTGGGTTTCTGCGAAACATAAAACATGCAACAAACAGGAACTGGCACTGGGCACTGGATCAATATGTTAGTCCCAAAAAATAGTATAAAAAGTTGCCAAAAGTATATGAAAGTTGAGTATTATTGGCATGGAACAATCAAAAATTATAGATACGACGGAGATGTATCAGCATCCCCAAGCTTCATTCCTGCTCGTCCTCGGGTAGGTAAATGATAAAAAAGATAATTTTTGATGTGGAATGCTAGCTAGCATAATCTTGATCATGTATCTAATCATGGCATGAATATTAAGACACGAGTGATTCAAAGCAATAGTCTATCATTTGACATAAAAACAATAATACTTAGGTCATCCCAACAAACAATCATGTCTTTCAAAATATCAATGCTTCCAGAATCTTATCCCTACAAAATCATATAGTCTTGTATGCTCCCTTTTCTTAACACAAGGTACCCCTCATGCCTATCCCGGTGTCAGCCAAGCAACTGTTTCATACTTTAGTATTCTCAAACTTTTTCAACTCTCACGCAATACATGAGCGTGATCCATGGATATAGCACTATGGGTGGAATAGAATATGATGGTGGAGATTGTGTTGAGAAGACAAAAAGGGAGAAAGTCTCACATCGACGCGGCTAATCAACAGGCTATGGAGATGCCCATTAATTGATGTCAATGCGAGGAGTAGGGTTGCCATGCAACGGATGCACTAGAGCTATAAGTGTATGAAAACTCAAACTGGAAACTAAGTGGGTGTGCATCCAACTTGCTTGTTCATGAAGACCTAGGGCATTTGAGGAAGCCCATCGTTGGAATATACAGGCCAAGTTCTATAATGAAAATTCCCACTAGTATATGAAAGTGATAACATAGGAGACTCTCTATATGAAGAACATGGTGCTACTCTGAAGCACAAGTGTGGTAAAAGGATAGTAACATTGCCCCTTTTCTTTTTCTTTTTTCTTCTTTTTTTCTTTTTTTGGGTGGGCTTCTTTGGCCCCCTTTTTTTTATTTAGGCTTCTTTGGCCTCTCCTGTTTTTTCCTTTTTTCCCTTTTTTATGGGGCAATGCTCTATAATGATGATCATCACACTTTATTTACTTACAACTCAATATTACAACTCGATATTGGAACAAAGATATGACTCTATATGAATGCCTCCGGCGGTGTACCGGGATGTGCAATGATCTAGCATAGCAAAGATACCAAAAAACGGACAAGCCATGAAAACATCATGCTAGCTATCTTACGATCATGTAAAGCAATATGACAATGAATGCGCAAGTCATGTATATGATGATTATGGAAGTTGCATGGCAATATATCTTGGAATGGCTATGGAAATGCCATGATAGGTAGGTATGGTGGCTGTTTTTAGGAAGATATAAGGAGGTTTATGTGTGATAGAGCGTATCATATCACGGGGTTTGGATGCACCGGCGAAGTTTGCACCAACTCTCGAGGTGAGAAAGGGCAATGCACGGTACCGAAGAGGCTAGCAATGATGGAAGGATGAGAGTGCGTATAATCCATGGACTCAACATTAGTCATAAAGAACTCACATACTTATTGCAAAAATTTATTAGCCCTTGAAACAAAGTACTACACGCATACTCCTAGGGGGGAGGTTGGTAGGAGTCAACCATCGCATGCCCCCGACCTTCACGCAAAGATAAACAATCAAAATACAATGCGCGCCAATTTGGTTGCATAGCTAGTAGACCATACATGCATGCTTCGGGAATCATAAACCTTAACACCAATATCCCTACTAAACACAACCATCTACTAGTACCTCCCACATATTACCATCTCTATATCGCAAAACTATTGCAAGGAATCAAACATATCATATTCAGTGATCCACAAGTTTTATGTAGGATTTTATGACTAACCATATGAATGACCAATTCCTGTCATCTCTCTAAATAGATATAAGTGAAGCAAGAGAGTTTAATTCTTTCTACAAAAGATATGCCCACGCTCTAACAAATATAAGTGAAGCAAAAGAGCATTTTACAAATGGCGGTTTTCTATGTGAAGAGAAACAGGCAATCCAAACTTCAAATTATCTAAGTGAAGCACATGAAGCATTCTATAAAGCCATACTCAAAAGATTTAAGTGAGGTGCAATGAGCATTCTATAAATAAACCAAGGACTATCTCATACCAGCATGGTGCATAAAAGAAAAGTGAAAACTAAATGCAAAAGACGCTCCAAGACTTG
Source organism: Triticum aestivum (assembly GCF_018294505.1). Classification (NCBI taxonomy): domain Eukaryota; kingdom Viridiplantae; phylum Streptophyta; class Magnoliopsida; order Poales; family Poaceae; genus Triticum; species Triticum aestivum. Next base: position 224,199,724 of record NC_057795.1, read on the forward strand.
CACATATCGCATGAACGAAACAAATCCGAAAACATACCGATACTTGTTGAAGAAAGAGGGGATGCCTTCCGGGGCATCCCCAAGCTTAGACGCTTGAGACTCCTTGAATATTTACTTGGGGTGCCTTGGGCATCCCCAAGCTTGAGCTCTTGCCTCTCTTCCTTTTCCTCATATCGAGACCTCCTCGATCAAACACTTCATCCACGCAAAACTTCAACAGAAAACTCGGTAAGATCCGTTAGTATAATAAAGCAAATCACTACTCTAAGTACTGTAGCAAGCCAATTCATATTATTTTTTTGCATTGTGTCTACTGTAACATAACTTTTTCATGGCTTAATCCATAGATATAAATTGATAGTTTCATCAAAACAAGTAAACTATGCATTAAAAACAGAATCTGTCAAAAACAGAATAGTCTGTAGCAATCTGAACATTCACCATACTTCTGGTACCCCAAATATTCTACCAAAATTAGAAAAATAAACAATTTGTACATAAAGACATTTCAAAAAGAATCATAACCATTTGACGTTCCAGTAAAAAATGTAAAATCTCGCACTACAGCCAAAGTTTTTGTCCTGCACCGTACAAACCAACAAGCATTGTAAACATCCTAAAGGCAAACCTTGGCATATTATTTTTATAATACAATGGAATTGTACAAGGGGATAATTATTTTTGATTATAAGTTTCTGTAATTAAGATTCACAAAGTTTTCGTGAGCATGAACAAAGTTCAAGGAGCTCCCCCGCTTCAACAATGCTTGTCTTTCTCACTTTCACTTTCCTTTTTGAAAAGGTTTTGGGTTCCCCTCTTTATTTATTTTTGTTTTAAAACTATATAAAAGCACTCAACAAAAATAAGTGACTCTCTAAAACTTCCGGGTTGTCTCCCTGGCAGCGCTTTCTTTAAAGCCATTAAGCTAGGCATATAGTGCTCAAGTAATGAATTCACCCGAATCCCAAGGTATATCAAAGCCAATTTTAATTAACAATGATTTGTAATTTAGTAGTGAGCACAAAGTAACATATATCATGCAACAATGAAGTCTAACTCTCTTCCTATGCATCGGCATGTCATAAAAGAACAATTCATGCACACCAAGTAAAGGCCAATGCATAGTATAAGAAGTTTCTTGCAATTCTATCATATTGGAAACATAGAGAGGTGGAGATATAGTTCCTCTCTCATAATAATTGCAAGTAGGAGCAGCAAGCACATGTATATCACATTCATCAAAATTATCATGTGCAATGGTAAAAGGAAACCCATCAATATAATCCTTAATAAGCACAAACTTCTCGGATATAGTGTAGTTTGGAGAATTCAAAAAGATAATAGGACTATCATGCGTGGGTGCAATAGCAACAATTTCATGTTTAACATAAGGAACTATAGCAAGTTCAACTCCATAAGCATAATTCATATTGGCATCTTGTCCACAAGCATAGCAAGCATCATCAAAAAGGGATATTTCAAGAGAATCAATGGGATCATAGCAATCATCATTCGGTAAGCACGAAGGGGAATTAAACAATGTATGAGTTGAAGAGTTACTCTCATTAGAAGGTGGGCACAGGTAGCTAATCCGCTCTTCCTCCTTTTGTTCTTCGCTCTCCTCATCATCTTTTTCATCCAATGAGCTCACAGTTTCATCAATTTCTTCTTCCATAGCTTCCTGCAAAATATTAGTCTCTTCTTGGACAGCGGAGACTTTCTCAATAAATGCATCAATATTGGAATTCATAATTCTCATAACAATATTTAAGTATAGCAAAATTTTCAGGTCTATAAATTGAATCATCAAAATCGTCAAACTCTTTAAACACAGACTCAATCTCATAAGCACCCATAAAAGCAACAAATTCTTCTATTTGTTCCACATCATAGTAATCATAGATACCATTAGCATAAGAAGCCAAGGTTTTATTATCATTAAATTCGCATGAAAAGGGAAGGTGTGGAGCCTCCATCCTAGAGCAACAAGTATAATTATATCTCAAGCATAGTTGCCTAGCATACCAATACAACATATAAATTTGATCCCATAATAGTTTCCCTTTTTGAGTCAAACGATAATCCCTAAAGTACTCACATTGATCCAATGTGTCTCCCATAACATAATTGAATGGGGTTTTCTCAGGATTATCAAAGTAGTACATAATTTCTTTCACATAACGAGCGTCGAGGGTTTTAGGAGGTTCCCCATCTCCATGAGTAGCAAGTACACCTAATTTTTTTGGTATTTCGTGTTCCATATCCATAACTAAAGATAGAAAGCAACTAAGAACAGCAAATAAAAATTACTTAGTGATAAAGCAAACAAGCACACACGAGAATATTCACCCCACGGTATGACTCCCCGGCAACGGCGCCAGAAAAAGGTAGGGGATAATTGTAGCCTCTTTCGATAAGTAAGAGTGTCGAACCCAACAAGGAGCTAAATGTAGAACAAATATTCTCTCAAGTCCTATCTGCCACTGATACGACTCTACGCACGCTTAGTGTTCGCTTTACCTAGAACAAGTATGAAACTAGAAGTACTTTGTAGGTGTTGTTGGATAGGTTTGCAAGATAATAAAGAGCATGTAAATATAAACTAGGGGCTGTTTAGATAAAGAAGCAATAAAGTAAATATAGCGAGTGTGGAAAAGTGGTGGTAGGAGTTGTGAAATTGTCCCTAAGCAATTGACTACTTTACTAGACTGGTAATCACTATTACAATTCTATTTGAGGGAGAGGCATAAGCTAACATACTTTCTCTTCTTGGATCATATGCACTTATGATTGGAACTCTAGCAAGAATCCGCAACTACTAAAGATCATTAAGGTAAAACCCAACCATAGCATTAAAGTATCAAGTCCCCTTTATCCCATACGCAAACAACCTACTTACTCGGGTATGTGCTTCTATCACTCACGCCACCCACCATAAGCAAATGATGAACATATTGCAAACCCTACAGCGGGAATCCCTCATGCTTGCGCGACACTGAGGGCACAATAGGACAGCACCAATAATAAAACATGCAATTCAAACCAATCATAGCAATTCATAAATCACCGGTAGGACAACGAAAATCTACTCGGACATCATAGGATGGAAACACATCATTGGATAATAATATGAAGCATAAAGCACCATGTTCAAGTAGAGGGTACAACGGGTTGCAGGAGAGTGGGCTGCTGAATATATATGGGGGAAGGTGATGGAGATGTTGGTGAAGATGATGGAGGTGTTGGTGTAGATCACGGTGATGATGATGGCCCCCGGCAGCGTTCCGACGCCACCGAAAGCAAGGGGGAGAGAGCCCCCCCTTCTTTTCCTTCTTCCTTGACCTTCTCCCTACATGGGAGAAGAGTTTCCCCTATGGTCCTTGGCTCCCATGGCGTGGTAGGGGCGAGAGCCCCTCCGAGATTGGATCTGTCTCTCTCTATTTCTACGTTCCCAGATTCTGCCCTGGCACCGTTTCTTCTATATCCGAAGATCTGTAACTCCGATTGGATTGAAACCTTCGCCCATATATTTTTCCAAAAATTAGCTTTCTTGCGGCCAAAGTAGAGCATCAACCGCCTTATGAGGGGCCCACGAGGGTGGGGGCACGCCCACCTGGAGTGGTGGCGTGGGCCACCCTCGTGGCCACTTCGGGCACCGTCTCGCGTTGATTCTTCCTCCCAAAAATCACAAATATTCCAAAATAATTCTCCGTCTGTTTTTATCCATTTTGACTCCATTTGATATTGGGTTTCTACGAAACATAAAACATGCAACAAACAGGAACTGGCACTAGGCACTAGATCAATATGTTAGTCCCAAAAAATAGTATAAAAAGTTGCCAAAAGTATATGAAAGTTGAATAATATTGGCATGGAACAATCAAAAATTATAGATACGATGGAGACATATCAATGCACGTGTCGTAGTAGAGGTGCGGTCGTAGCATGTCATGCAGTCCCGTTTATATATATCGTGTACACGTACGTACAGCCATGATGCAAGAAATTAAATACGGCTACGTACGTACATAAGGGCGGGGTCTCGAACGCGTACTCGCGCATACGTACGGCCAGGGCTCGTGTACATGGATAGGAAACGGACGGCAGCGACGTCGTCCTATTCATCGGCAGCTAACCGGCTAGGTCATAATGGAGGAAACAACGTCTTCTTCACCGAGAGCCAAGGGACTGGGTCGGGGCGCGTCCTATTCAATGGGAGCGAAGCCATTGGATCAGAACACGTCTTGTTCATCGGGATCCAACCGGCTTGGACGGAACAGCCGAAACAAGGTCTGGCGTACCGCAGAATGGAGGAAACGGGCCTTCTGTTCGACCCCGTACGGTCCAAACAGGGTCCTGTTCATCGGGAAGGGTCTGGCGTACCACAAAACAATGGAAACGGACTTCTGTTCGAGCTCCTACGGTCAAAACGGGGTCCTGTTGATCGGGAGGGGTGTGGCATACCGCAAAATGGAGGAAACAAACTTCTCTTCGACCGCCTACAGACAAAACGGGGTCCTGTTCATCGGGAGGGGTGTGGCGTACCGCAAAACGGGACTCCACGGGCTATTGTTCATCCACCATCAACTTCCTCTAGCCTCCACCTGCTACTATTCATCCACCATCTCCATCCTCCCCCAAACACTGTTCATCCAAGGGCTACTGTTCATCTAGCCTCCACCGGCTTCAGTTCAACCAGCCTCCACGGGGTCCTGTTCATCCACCCCCAACCAGCTAGGGTGTGTGGCGGTCTCCTTGGGCTCTTGTTCATCCAGCAGCAACCGCGTACTACATACCATGGGGTCCTGTTCATCCAGCGGCAACCGCCTACACACGTTCGGGGTCTTGTTCATCCAACCCCCACCAAGAATTGTTCATCCACATCCAACCCCCACCGGGAACTATTCATCCACAGCCAACCCAACCGACTCGACTCACACCACGTCTCAACTCATTCTACGTATCGTGCGCGCGGGAGCAACGGGCATTGTCCATCTAGAGGCATCCCAACCGGCTAGCTACATCTCGCACGGGGGTTCGATCGCCTTCAGTAAGCATGTAGGAGCAGCGATCGATCGAGTTCAGTTAGCAGCAAAGGAGTCTTGGTCGGGTTCAGTTAGGAGCGAAGGGATGATCGATCGGCTTCAGTACGTAGCAGCAGGAGATCGCTCGGATTCAGTTATAGCGACACGGCTCGCACCACGCGCGCGTACGAGAGAAACACGCAAACCACACTGCATCGCTCGGCCTCGACCACCCACCGTAACTGGGAACTCCCCGATATTTTCCTCGCCCTTGCTTCTACCATGATTTTCTCCATCATGGACGGCCCAAAGAATGTCATGCAAGTGCGTCTCCGGCCCGCCCAGGACGAAAAGCCCATTTTGTCATGATTTTCTGTCATAGAAGTAGGAGCCCACCACATCTATGATGATACCGGGTTTTGTCACAATTATCATCATAGAAGTGTCATAAGCATGACAAAAAAATCGTTTGGGCCAAAATGTCACGAATGTGTCTTTTTTTTGTAGTGTATGGATATGGATGGAACTTGGATGCTACCTCACCTAGGAATGTTGTGTGTCATTAGGAATGAGGGTGTAGGTGTAGCAAAGCCCGTTGCTTCGCTTATTTCCGGAATCGGCACTTTTACATAAAAAACAGGGGGCTCCCACGACCGCGAAAGCGATCTGGCGGCGATGGAGAGTGAGTGCGAGTGATGGTGATGATGGAGCCGGCTGCAAAGCCGGGAGGAGGGGTCGATCCGCCTGAAGTGAGCCTCATCGGGGGACTCTTCAGCGTGAGAGATTGGGAGGAGATTCGGGCTCAATCTAGGCGAATATTTCATGGGGCGGCAGATCGTAGAAGCTGCCTGGAGACCTTGAGGAGAAGAGCATTGGAGTTTTTTGGCAAGTTGGAAGGTGAGATCCCCTCTATTCCATCGGGGGAAGGATCGATCCGATCTTCAAGATCCTTTGTTGGCCCGATTTCCGCGGATTTGGGTGGCTCTGTTTTAGGAAATTTTTGTGATTGTAAAGGGGATTTGGCGTCCGTGCTTGTTAATTTGGAAGGGCATTCAATTGAGGTAGGATTTAGAAAGATTATTCAGCGGCAAGGGGCCTGCCATCAATCTTTCCTTTGGAAAGTGATGCTTTCATTACGTCGGGGGGCAATAGAGTGATCTCCGCTTGGTATTATAAGACAGCACCTATAGACACGCTTGTTTACTTTTCCTATCTGCCATATTATAGTATGAATATCCAGAGAGAGTTGATTGAGGCCCTGATTTTGGTTCCTGTTGTTGCCGTTTGTGAATCAATTGAGGGAAAGGGAGCATTTTTGCTGTAGTTACTAGAAAACTGCTCATTCATGGCCATTCACTCATTGTTATTCGCTTAAATTCCGTCTTTGATGTGGGGGTGGAAGGGGGTCCTGGCATGCTATATATGTGGTACAGGGAGAGGTCTTTCCTTGCAAGTGCGGCTTAGTCTGTCTTCTGCTCTTTCTACCACCTGCTGTGTTCGTGAGGAGTGCGCTATGGCGGGACAGGGAGGGAATGTGAGTGATATTTTGGGGAAGAAACCAACAAGTGGAGAGGGTTCGAGGGTGGTGGTGACGAACGCCACGGCTATGTGTTCACTGTCGGCCACTGCCCAAGCTGGACCCTCTCTCCACCAGTTGAAGACGAAGTCGTCGGGGCACATCCGGGATGGGGGCCGGCCTCTTGTCACTGACATGGAGGCTGCTCGCAAGGCCGTCATCGGTTTCCTGGTGGTAGGACGCCTCCTATCCCCTTTCCAGGCCAACCCGAGGGTCATCCTCGACGACCTCCGGAACACGGCGTGGAAGAACCAAGGGGTGACCACCCTCCAAGAGGTGGCCAGCAATGACGGGAGGTTCATCCTCAATTTTTCCGCTGAGTGACCGTCGGTTTGTGCTGAAGGCGCAACCATGGCACTTCAAGTGGGATGGGCTCATCTTCACCGAGTTCGACGGCAAGGGCGACCCGGCGGAGGTTGACCTTAGCGTCATGACCATTTTGGTCCAGGTATGTGATCTCTCGTTCAACCTTGAGACGGAGAGTATAGGGCGGTCTCTCGAGGATCAGCTGGGAGAGGTGCTGGAGGTATCGCACCGTAACCATGTAATTGTTGAAAAATATTTGCATGTGCGTGTGAAGATCTTATTGCATGAACCTCTCAAATGTTCTGTAGAGTTTACCCCTTTAGGTAGTTCGGAGATACTCAAATTTGATGTAAAGTATGAGAAGCTACCTTTGTATTGTGAGTGTTGTGGGATTGTAGGTCATACTTCTAAGAGGTTTTGTAAAATCCCAAGTGATAATAGAGTAGTTTGCTTCCCTAGAAATCTTAGAGTTCAACCCTACTGGAAGAGTCAAGGTGCTAGCAGGAGGGGTCTCCTCTTCGGGATCTACTCTCGAGGCGACAAGAATTCGACTACAAGTATCGTCAACATCAACAACGCCAATCCCATGGATGTCGTCAAGGTGGCCACTTCGGTAAGTGGACTCACTGTCTCTGATAAGGGGCCCGCTTCTTCCGTCAAGTCGACCACCGGCCAGGAGGGCCGCTCTCAAGGGGCTTTGGCGCCTGCTATGACTGGTGTGCCGCTTGGTCAGGTGGACTGGACGGGTGCACCGGCTGCTCTGTTCCAGGGCCTGAAGCCCCTGGAGCCATCCCTTCAAGGTGAAGCGCAGGACCAGGAGGCTCTCAGGCGCTCTACTTCAACTACAGATCAGGCCTTCCTGGAGGGGCAGACGCTCCTAGGTACTATGAATTTGGGGTTGTCCAGCCAAACCCCAGCGCCTGGGGCTGTTGCTAGCCCGCTCCTTTTCCAGCCGGGGGTGCTGGAGGCGTTGTCAAACGCCGTTGCTGACAAGATTGCTATGGCAGGAGGTGGTACAGAGAACAATGCATTGCGCTTTAAATTCAATGCAGCTAAGAATCCCATGCGGGGCAACTCAAAAAAGAAAGATAAAAAGAAAGTGGGGCTAAACAAAGATGAGGATGCTCGTAAGCCAGTACTGGGGGAAAAAAAGGGGACACTCTTTTGGCGTTCGTCCGACGAGTAGCGATTTAGAGTTCTCCTTTGAGAAAGAAATGGAGAGCTATGAGCGCATATTATATGGCGATGTAACTGTCTCGTCCAAGCGGGTGTCCACTGGTAGAGTTGAAGTAGTCCATAATGAGGAGGGAGGGGTTACACACATTGCAAAGGAGAATGACGAGAAGGAGGAGGAGTATGTTCCGCAAGGTGTGGAATCGGTTGGTGAAGAGAAAGATGAAAATGGCACATTGGCGACCCATGAGGAGGGAGGCTGCCGAGCAAAATGAAAATCCTAGGATGGAACTGCCATGGTATGCTCTCCAACACGGCAGTTCGCGAGCTCTAGGAGCTACATGAGCGTACAAGGGCAGATTTAATTTTCCTTTCTGAATCCCGTTTGAATAATTGTAAAGCTGATGAGCTTCGCTGCACTTTAGGTTTTGACTCTATGTTAGTAGTGGAAAGAGATGGTAAGGACGGTGGCCTAGTTTTGTTTTATCATAAGTTGAATAAAGTTGAGTTGAACTATGTTTTGCCCCATTTTATTGATATTGTGTTCATGTATGAGGATGTGGTTCAATGGCGTTTTACGGGTTTTTATGGTCACCCGAATTGGAATGAACGCTATCTATCTTGGAATGATATTCGCAATCTACATAGTAAGGGTAACCACCCCTGGGTGATTTTGGGGGACTTTGATGAAATTTTGTATCCTTCAGAAAAGGAGGGTGGTATGGCAAGACACTTGGTATGATGAGAGAGTTCCGTGAATGCCTAATGGATTGTGGTCTCGACGATTTAGGCTATACATGTGACCTTTTCACTTGGAGTAGAGGCGAAATTCGTGAGCGTCTTGATCAGGCGGCCTGTAATTTAGCATGGGCAAATAAATTCCCACGAGCGGGAGTGATCAACGACGAACATGTTCATTCTGACCATCGTCCAATCGTACTAGATACAGGTTTTTTGGATAAAAAAATTTCAAACGACCAGAGGGACGTGCTAAACAATTTGAGGCAAGGTGATTGAAAGAAGAGACGGTCACTGAAATTGTTAAGGCATCTTGGGAGAAAGCAAAGCTTGCGGGGATTGGACCTTCACTTGCTGATCGTACGAGAGCAGTGCATGCCGATCTGCATACTTGGGATCGAGAAACTCTAAAGGGACCGAAGGTGAGAATTAGGAAATTGAAAAAAGAATTGGAGAAACTAAGACATAGCCCTCTGGATATGGAATCTAGATGTCGCCAGAAGGAAATTATTGTGGTAATTGAAAATATCTTGGATCAAGAGGAAATTTTCTGGTTACAAAGAGGACGGGCGAACTGGTTGATGCACGGGGATCGTAATACAGCTTTCTTTCACAATGCTGCCATGGCCAGGAAAAAAGGAAATAATATAAGGAAACTCTTAGATGAATCTGGAAACTGGGTAAAATAAAAGGAGTTGACGGATCACATCACTAAATATGTTTCAAAGCTTTTCACGTTAGAAGTTCAGCATCCGAATCAAGAAGTTTTATCACTTGTCCGTAGGAGAGTGTCAAATGAAATGAACAATGCTCTACTTGCCCCTTATACCGCGGAAGATGTTCGCAAGGCTTTATTCGATATTGGGGACTTAAGAGCTCCAGGGCCAGATGGTCTCCATGCTATTTTCTACAAAAGGTTCTAGCCTATGTTGGGGGATGACCTAATTGAGGAGGTCCTGAAAGCAATCAACACATGTACTATTCCGACCGGTTGGAACGATACGGCGATCGTGATGATTCCTAAGATTAATACACCAGAAAAGGTAACACAATTTAAACCGATCAGCTTGTGTAATGTGGTATACAAAATATTTGCAAAAATGGTGGCTACCCGTTTGAAGGTTTTTTTACCAGAAACCATTAGCCCCACACAGAGTGCATTCGTACCGGGAAGACTGATAATGGATAATATTTTAGTGGCCTATGAATGTTTTCACACAATTAAGAACAAAAGATAAGGTAGAGAAGGCTTGTGTGCCATAAAACTTGACATGTACAAAGCATATGATAGAGTCGAGTGGCCTTTTTTGAAGGAGATTATGTTGAGATTGGGTTTTCGTCAAGAATGGGTGAATTTGATAATGCAATGTGTCTCAACTGTCGAATAGAGAGTAAGGATCAATGCAGAGGAAAGTGAGGGCTTCAAGCCTACTAGAGGGTTGAGGCAGGGTGATCCGCTATCACCATACCTCTTCCTGCTATATACAGAGGGCTTGAATGCATTGCTGACACATGCTGAGGAAAACGAAAATATATCAGGAGTCTGTAGGGAAGCCCCGCCAGTCACAAATCTTCTCTTTGCGGATGATTCATTGATCTTGATGAAAGCCAATCAGCATAGTGCAGCGGCCCTGAAATCACCATTAGATTTATATTGTGCGGCATCGGGACAGCTGATAAGTGTGGAAAAGTCCAGCATTTTCTTTAGTCCTAATACAACGGTTGAGATCAGAGAACAAATGTGTACAATGCTAAATATAATGATGGAGGCAATGAATGATAAATACCTGGGTTTACCAGCCAACATGGGTGCTGAAAAATCAGACTGCTTTAAATTTCTGATTAAACGAATTGTTAAGAAAATCAGTGGTTGGAAGGAAAAATTACTATCCGTTGGGGGGAAGTAGATCCTACTAAAGGCTGTGATCCAAGCCATACCTACCTATGCAATGTCGGTCTTTAAAATTCCTAAAAATATTAATTGAATCATTGACGCGATAGCGCATTTCTGGTGGGGAGACGAGGAGAACTGAATGAGGATGCATTGGATGGCCTGGTGGAAAATGTGTGTACCAGAAAACCAAGATGGACCGCGATTCCGTGATATCCACTGTTTCAACCTGGCTTTGCCCGCCAAACAAGCATGGCGTCTTAATGATAATCCTGACTCCTTGTGTGCCACTATTCTGAGGGCCAAGTACTACCCTGATGGCGATTTGCTGAAGTCTAAGCCAAAGCATGGCACTTCTTTCACCTGGGAGAGCATTATGGCAGGTATAACTACTCTGAAACATGGCTATATTTGGCGAGTGGGTAACGGACATAACATCAATATCTGGGAAGATGCCTGGATCCCAAAATGTGTCACTAGGAGGATTGTGACCCCTAGGGGGAGCCATTTGCTATCAAAAGTGAGTGACCTAATTGATCCTGCTTCCAACAATTGGGACGAGGAACTGATTAGACAAACTATGTGGCCCATTGACGCACAACGAATTCTTTCAATCCCACTTTCGCAATATGATATGACAGATTTCATTGCCTGGAGTTACACAAAAAATGGTATGTTCTCGATGAGGTCTACTTACTCAGTGGAATGGAATTATCAGTATGGGAGTAGACTCAAATATTCTAATGGGATGGGGCGAATCACACCAAATCCTGTTTGGCGTCAGATATGGAAGTTATCCTGCCCAGCAAAAGTTAAAAAAAGTTATATGGCCTACATTACATGGCACTCTCCCATGTTGGGTAACACTCGCTAATAGACACGTGAAGGTCTCACCCTCTTGCCCGACTTGCTCTCGGGGTTTTGAAGATACAAAACACATGCTTTTCCTCTGTAGTAAAGCAAAGGAGGTTTGAAAGAGACTAGGGATGGATGTGATTATTAATAAAGCTTGTGAGGTTGATCTTGCCGGAGAGGCAATATTGGAATACCTTCTACTTCTTCTAGACCAAGACTTGAGTATTATGGGGTACCAAAATGTACGTGAAATGATAGCTATTTCATCTTGGTACCTATGGTGGGAAAGACGAAAGTTAGTGCATAAGGAATTAACTCAGAATGCAAATCAGATAGCAATGGGGAGTATAGCTCTCGCGTCCAATTTTGTAAGTGCATCATATCCAAAGGCGGCGATGAAAAGGGGGGGCTAGTACTATCCTCCTAGGGGTTTTGTGAAACTTAATGTTGACGCCTCTTTTGATCATGACATGTTGAAAGGTATGATGGGGGAAGTCTCAAGAGACCACAAAGGTAGGTTCATTGAAGGACGAAATGGAAAGATTGACTATTGTGCAGATGTTTTGATGGCTGAAGCTTTAGCTCTCAAGTTTGGCCTAACAATCGCGCAAAGGGCAGGGTGTAACCACCTAATCATCAACTCAAACAACATGGAGGTGGTTGAGACCATGCAGGAAGGAGGACAATCAGCGGGGGCAGCGGCGGCAGTTTTCGAGGACTGTTATCACTATGCCTATGATTTTTTCACGACTCGATTCGAACATTGTAATAGAGAGGAAAATAAAGTAGCTCATGAACTTGCTACATTAGCTAAATTTTCTTCGACTTCTGACTGGTTTGAGGAACCTCCAAATGAAATTGTAATGATCCTCACAAACAATGTATTGGTTATTTCAAATGAATAAAGTTTTGTTTTAAATCAAAAAAAATGAATGAGGGTAAACCCCACAAAGAAGCTAAGGAACATCTCCAAGGACAAGAGGAAGGACACCAAGGACACAAGGAAGACGGAGGCCGGCAGCACGAAGAAGGGAGGACCTCCTAGGCGACCCAGTGCGCACGGGCTTCGCCGACACCATGCCCACGGACTACCCAGAGAGCTATCGAAAGTGAAGACGCACACCCCAAGCGCACGGGCCTCTTGACCCCATGATGAGGACATCAATACCATTGTTACACCCATAGCCCCTACTGCTACATATATTGGACCAATTACTAGAGCTCGCGCATGCCAATTAAATTATCAGGTACTTTTGTTTCTTGGTAATGATTCTAATGTTCATGAGAATATGATGTTGCCTAAATTCGATACATTTGTTTTTCTTACAAATGAAGGGCCTAGCATGGATAAGAGGGAAGAACACTGGAGCAAGACCAAGCATGGAGATGATGGCATGCGCAAGGGGAACAAGAACGGAGTTACAAGTGATGATTTCGGGACTTTGAAGCCACCATAATGAGTGCACGAAGCCTTGGACGAAATATACAAGATGCCAATTCATAAGTTTCATCCAAAGGCTATTCTAGATGTTGCGTCACCTTATTATTGGGCCAGGCCCATGTAATTTCGAAATACATAAGTATAGGCTATTTTTAGAGTCCGTATGTGTGGGGAAACAAGAGATAGGGTTGGTTTCGGACCCCTTCCCCAAGGGCTACGAAATCACCCCCCCCCCCCTCTTCCTCCATATATACAGCCCTTAGGGCACCGTTTATACTTTTGGTTTTGTTTAGATTAAAGTTTGCCATAGCTGCAACTTCACGTACTTCGTTTGTATTCAACGACCAGACAAAGCCGTCACAGAACCCCATGTTCATCAATAAGGCTTTCCTCTTCTATTCACAATATCCAGATTGCAATCTCAGTTTCTTGCTTGTTCTTCGTTTGCTTGCAGGAAATAGACCCTCGTTGTCAGGTTGATCATGCTCCGGCGTGGTCATCTATATTCAACCTCTCGGAGTTGGTTTAGCGATTGCTAAGGCGCGACGTCCTCGCACGTTCGTAGTCGGATCGTCGAAGTCTACTCCACCCAAAACGATACCACCATCTCAGCGAAAGACGGGACACCTATGCCTCTATCAAGTGGTATCAGATTTCTAGGTTGCTCGGAGAGATTTTACAGTCTTTCATAGTATAGATCGAGTCTGTTCTTCATACCTACAGTCCACGAAAAAGCCAAAAAATGGGGTTAGTTCATCATATCCGAACCAGTCTGAGTCTTTGCATAGTTTTTTCAGTATTTTGCTTTGTTGATTTTGTGGTTGCATCGTCGTGTCAAGTTGTTGGTCTTAGCGTCTAGTCTTTTTGAGTTTTAAGTTCTGGTCATAAGTTGTCACGCCGCCGCCGCACCATCATCATCGTCGCTGCCATATACCACCACTGCACCAACATCATCGCTGCTGCCATATACCACCCCACATATTCGCCGCCAATCTGAATCCATATACGCCACCACATATCCGCTGCCATCACACCAATCCGAGTCCACCTGCAACATATATTAGTCATGAGTCCCAGTTCCACCAGATTCATCTCCGCCAGCAGTGTCAGGACCCCGACTCGATGTCACATCGATCTAGCCGGTAACACCTCATATCACTTTGTGGCCTCACGCACGGTATCCCCACGGGTGTCGCCTTACCTTGCCCGGGACCGTTTGCGCCTTTTGTCTCACGTATATGATAGTGTCGCTAGCATCCATATGATAAGGAGCCCGGGCTGACATGACTAGTCGTAAACCCAAAGTGGCACAGACTTACAGGGACAGGCATCCATGACCCAGCTTCGAACGTGTAGGTCATCAGCAAGTGGGTCCGGGCTGTAGCACGGGGCTAGCAGGACTCCGGTAAAACGGGCTGTAGCGGGCTAACAGGACTCCGGTACTCAAACCGTGACATTTCCCCGAAGGGACAGACACAGGAACGAAGAAGGACACATGCCGGCCAGCCTAAGTGTTCCAGAGCAGTAGCAAGCTACCATGGCTCAGCGGTAACACTAGGAGACATTTCCCGGTAAGAGAGGCTACTAAAGATAAACAACTAGGTAGTCAGATCCCACACATACCAAGCATTTCAATCATACACACAATATGCTCGATATGTGCAAATACAACGAAGCATCACAACATGACTCTACGACACAAGTACTTTATTTAAGGCTCAGGGAGCCATACATAGCATACACAAAGGTACGGGTCTCACGACCCAACATACAAGTCATACAATCATACAAACCAGCAGCGGAAGTAACTTGTCTGAGTACAGACAACTAGTAAAATAAAAGAGGCTTGGAAAGCCTAGCTATACTACGTGGTCCTTCACAAGCTCAGGGTCACCACCTGGGCCTTTAGCCTACTCGTTGATGTCAATGTATACATAGAACCCATCAGAAGGGGTTGCAGCGTCTTCTGTAAAAAAAATGTAAATTATAGCAACATGAGTACAAAGGTACTCAGCAAGACTTACATCAGATCCTACATACATGCATATTATCAAGAAGGGTTGGTGGAGTTATTGCAGCAAGCCAGCTTTGACTCTTGGCTAGACTATCCTACGATACTCCAACTTGAAATGGTTTTGCGCACACGAGTCCACTACTCACCACTTCAATACACTACCGAGGATCCGCCTCCGTCTTCCTACGGAAGAGCCATCCTCGGCACTCACACTTATCTTGAGGCTTTTAGCAGTTTCCATTTACTTGTCTATGAACTGTATAGGCAACCAAGTAGTCCTTTATCCGTGGACGCGGCTATTCGAATAGATCATGTTAACCCTGCAGGGGTGTACTTATTCATACACGCTCTCACCACTTACCGCCGTTTACACGACATGTACTCGGCAACCTTCAAGCGGAAGCCCAACGTGGGTGTCGGCCATGACCTACCTAACCACCTAAGCCTCCAGTCCAGGTTTATCGCCTATACAGGTTCCATCCGCAGGGAGTCCGGCCGAGGTTTCCCATACGGCCCCGAACGATGTGAACAGGGTTCCCGAGATACCTAACGGGTATTCGGTACACCCGGCCACGTACCTACCGCATCACAGCCCACCCCTACGGTCAGCGCTGTCCACGGCCTCCAGTAGGCTACAAACACCAGAAACTACTTGCAACTCCTGGACGGAGAACTAGGGTGAATAAGAAGCCGAGAGGGTCCATTGGTTTCGGGCCCAATGCATGGTAGTAGCTGATTCTTAAATCACACATACAGATCTCAGTGCTTAAGGTCGGCTTCAATGAAACAACCCACCATGTACTCCTACATGGCCTCTCATCGATACCTTTACCAAATCGTGTTCACCACACCACTCTCATTACCGACATAATCATTTCACTCTAGCCCATCACCCAGATGAACCAGACCTGACCCGACTCTAAGCATAGCAGGCATAGCAAGGTAGGAACAACACATACATATGGCTCAATCAACTCCTACACATGCTAGTGGGTTTCATCTAGTTACTGTGGCAATGACAGGTCATGCAGAGGAAATGGGTTCAACTACCGTAGCACACAGAGCAGGAGCGAGAACAAGGGATTGTATCGATATGATCAAATGGTTGGTTGCTTGCCTGATGGTTCGATGCACTGATACGGTTCTTCGTTAGGGTAATCACGGTTGCAGTGGGCGTCGAAGCGGGCTCGGGGACGCGCTGGAGACGGCGAATCGACGGCGATGGTGGTCGGAGCCCGAGGAGGAAGACGATGGCGTGGAGGCGATGCAGAGCTTCCCGAGGGGCTTGGCTTGGTGGGGAGGAAGAGGGGGTCGCGGCGGAGCTCCTGAGCTCAGCGGAGGGGCGAGGGGTGGCCGGTGACGGCTGCTATGGCGAACGGCGGCGATGGTGGTGTTCGGCCGTGAGAGAGAGAGCGAGGGAGAGGAGGGGAAGAACCGAGGGAGAGTGAGAGAGAACGGGGGAGGGCGTGGCGTCGTTCCAGGCCATCCAGACGAGGAGGGGAGGGGCAGGCAGGCAGGCGAGCAGGTGGCGTGGCGCGGTGGCGCGCGCGCGCGCGCCGGCCACACTCCCCTCCCTCTGTCGAGGACGAAGACGACAGAGGAGGGAGGCGGGCTGGGCCGCCTGCTGGCTGGGCCGGCCAGCTGGCTGGGCTGCACAGGGAGGAGCCCAGGTAAGGTTCTCCCTTTTATTTATTTCTATTTTCTAATTTCTGACATTTGTTCTGATTTAAATAAAATATTAAATCATTTTATTTCCTTATGCCAATTTTTGCAGGAGCTAGATATATTATTCCAGAGCTCCCCAACAAATGGCATAATTTTTGGACATATATTAATATATATAACTAATATATTTCCAATGCAAATATTTATGCATTAATTCCAAATGCCCAAAATAAATACTTATGAGCTCTTAAAAATATTGGTCATGCAGAGGAAATGGGTTCAACTACCGTAGCACACAGCAGTTTGAATCGTGTTGTCTTAATGCAGTAAAAGAGAGCAGGAGCGAGAACAAGGGATTGTATCGATATGATCAAATGGTTGGTTGCTTGCTTGATGGTTCGATGCACTGATACGGTTCTTCGTTAGGGTAATCACGGTACTCCTCGGAGGCAGAACCTGTCGCAAAGGACACCGATACACAACCATCACCAAACAATGTGCAACAATATGATGCATGCATGAAACATGGCAATATGAGTGTGTTGGGCTAATGCAACTAAAACCAGAAGGGTTTGAACCAATTTGAATCAAAGATTCAAATTTCAAACTCAAGTATGGCCTTTTAAAGTGCTTTTCCTTGTTCTGCTTTAAACATCAATTTAACTTGTTTGATCATGCATAAAAATAGTAAAGATGGATAGATTGGATTTTTCTGATCATTTTTCATAGATAATTTGTCTGATTTGGAGTTACAGAATAAAAGTTATGAAATTTTGAAGTTTAAATAATATTCTGGAATTTCCTGATTTAAATTAAATCCAGAAATATATATATTGCTCCAGCATGACGTCAGCATGACGTCAGTGGTCAACTGCGGCTGGCTGGGGTCAAACCTGACGTGTGGGGTCCACACGTCAGTGACAGGGGGGTTAAACAGGGTTAGTTTAATCCTAATTAGGAATTAGTGGCGTTGGGGCCCACTGGTCAGTGTCAGGGGTTAGCTAACAGTGATTAGCACTAATCTGACCACCTGGCCGACGGGGCCCATGCGTCAGTGACCCTGGGGGGTCAAACCCCAGGTCAACCAGGTCAAACCCACCGGCGACATGACGCCGGCGAGGCCCGAGACGGCGGCGCGATACGGAAACGCGCTACAGGGCACGGGCGAGGCCGTGCTTGGGCTCGTTGGAGAGCCCTTGCTCCCGCGCGTCGAACGGTGGTGGTGGCCGTGCCTGTGGTGGCCGGTACCGACGACGGCGAGCTCGTGAGCGGCGGCCGGAGTTTGGGTGCGGTCGGGATCGGCGTTGCTGCTCGCAGGCGAGGGAGCTGAGGCGCTGGAGGGGCTCTACGGGTCCTTACGGACTTGTTGGACTCGCCGGGGTGACCAAATGGTCACCGGAGCTGCGTCGACGGCGAGCTCAGCGACGGCGGAGGTTCGGCCGTGGTGGGAAGCGGGGTTACGGTGCAGGAACGAGGGGGAAAAGAGGGGGAAACGGTGGCGGAGCTCACCGCGGTTGCAGTGGGCGTCGAAGCGGGCTCGGGGACGCGCTGGAGACGGCGAATCGACGGCGATGGTGGTCGGAGCCCGAGGAGGAAGACGATGGCGTGGAGGCGATGCAGAGCTTCTTGAGGGGCTTGGCTTGGTGGGGAGGAAGAGGGGGTCGCGGCGGAGCTCCTGAGCTCAGCGGAGGGGCGAGGGGTGGCCGGTGACGGCTGCTATGGCGAACGGCGGCGATGGTGGTGTTCGGCCGTGAGAGAGAGAGCGAGGGAGAGGAGGGGAAGAACCGAGGGAGAGTGAGAGAGAACGGGGGAGGGCGTGGCGTCGTTCCAGGCCATCCAGACGAGGAGGGGAGGGGCAGGCAGGCAGGCGAGCAGGTGGCGTGGCGCGGTGGCGCGCGCGCGCGCCGGCCACACTCCCCTCCCTCTGTCGAGGACGAAGACGACAGAGGAGGGAGGCGGGCTGGGCCGCCTGCTGGCTGGGCCGGCCAGCTGGCTGGGCTGCACGGGGAGGAGCCCAGGTAAGGTTCTCCCTTTTATTTATTTCTGTTTTCTAATTTCTGACATTTGTTCTGATTTAAATAAAATATTAAATCATTTTATTTCCTTATGCCAATTTTTGCAGGAGCTAGATATATTATTCCAGAGCTCCCCAACAGATGGCATAATTTTTGGACATATATTAATATATATAACTAATATATTTCCAATGCAAATATTTATGCATTAATTCCAAATGCCCAAAATAAATACTTATGAGCTCTTAAAAATATTGGTTTGATTTTTATCTCTGTCCAATATTTTCAGAGAGCAACATGAGCATTTTCTTGGACCTTTTTGGAGAAATTTTTATTTGGATCATTTTCAGAAATGATTCTGAGGGTTTCACAAATCCCCAATTCAAATTAAATGGAATTTTAAACATGATGCACACACTCTGATGCATGACTAGCTAGGGTGTGACAACTCACCCCCACTCAAAAGAATCTCGTCCCGAGATTTGGGTTCCTCCGGGAAGAAGGCGGGATACTCAAGTCGAAGACGATCCTCCCTTTCCCAAGTTGCTTCATCCTCAGAACGGTGCGACCATTGAACTTTGAGAAACTTGATATTATGACGTCGGGTGGTACGTTCGGCCTGATCGAGAATACGAATGGGGTACTCTCGATATGTAAGATTATCTTGGAGATCAAGCGTTTCGTGGTCCACTCCACGGATAGGATCCGAGAAGCAACGCCTGAGTTGAGAAACGTGGAAGACATCGTGGACTCTGGAGAGGTGCGGAGGTAGTTCCAACTGGTAGGCAACTTCTCCTCGTTTGGCGAGAATGCGAAAAGGTCCAATGTAACGAGGAGCCAATTTGCCTTTGATACCGAAACGATGGGTTCCCTTCAGAGGGGTGACCCGAAGATAAGCCTTCTCGTCAACCTCGAAAGTCATAGCCTTATGTTTTCGGTCATATTGACTCTTTTGACGAGATTGGGCTGTTTTCAACTTTTCACGAACGATGCGAACTTGTTCTTCTGCTTCCTGAATCATATCCGGGCCAAAGAATTGTCTTTCCCCGGTCTCTGACCAGTTAAGGGGTGTTCGACACCGTCGTCCATAGAGAACTTCAAAAGGGGCTTTACCCAAGCTAGATTGATAGCTGTTGTTGTAAGCGAATTCGGCAAATGGAAGGCACTTCTCCCAGTCCATTCCGAATGAGATAACAGAGGCTCGAAGCATGTCTTCTAGAATCTGGTTGACGCGTTCCACTTGACCACTCGACTGAGGGTGGAAGGCGGTGCTAAAGGAGAGACGGGTTCCCATAGCATTTTGGAAGCTTTCCCAAAATCGAGAGGTGAAAAGACTTCCTCGATCCGAGTTAATTTCCAAAGGAACACCATGGAGGGACACTATTCGGGAGATGTATAAGTCTGCCAGCTGACTAGCGGTTATACTCTCACGAACAGGTAAGAAATGGGCTACTTTGGAAAGACGATCGACAACGACGAAAATAGCATTATTCCCTCTCTTGGTCCTGGGAAAACCGGTAATGAAATCCATACCAATTTTATCCCATTTCCATTCAGGAATAGCTAAGGGTTGAAGGGTGCCAGCAGGCCATTGATGTTCTGCTTTTACACGACGACAGACGTCGCAATTAGCAATATACTGAGCAATTTCTCTCTTCATCCTAGTCCACCAGAACCTCTGGCGTAGGTCCTGATACATCTTAGTACTACCGGGATGAATGGTGAGAGGAGATTCATGAGCCTCCTTAAGGATCAACCGCCTCAGGTTGCGCACTTTGGGAACCACTAGTCGATCCCCGAAGTATACGACCCCTTGATCATTAATGGAGAAGCAATTCGCAATTCCTTTCTGAATGTTTCTCTTGATGCGGGAGATTCCCGGATCTACCTTCTGTGCTTTGATAATCTGATCCGTAAGGGTAGGTTTTGCCACCAAGGTGGAAAGAAAACCTTGAGGAACCATGTGAAGGTTAAGCTTCCGAAATTCCTCATGGAGAAGCGGTTGACTTTGTTGTAACATCAGGTTGTTACAATAAGATTTACGACTTAGCGCATCAGCCATGACGTTGGCTTTCCCTGGGGTGTAGGTTATTCCTAAGTCGAAGTCTGTGATCAACTCAACCCAACGTCTTTGCCTGAGATTCAGATCCGGTTGGGTGAAAATGTACTTCAGACTTTGGTGATCAGTGAATATTTCGCAACGATTACCGAGGAGGTAATGTCGCCAGGTCTTAAGTGCATAGACTACGGCTGCAAGCTCTAGATCATGAGTAGGATAATTCTCCTCATGTGGGTGTAATTGCCGTGAAGCGTAGGCAATTACGTGTCGATCTTGCATGAGAATGCAACCTAGTCCTTGTCGCGAGGCGTCGCAGTAGATAACAAAGTCCTTGGAGAAGTCTGGCGGTACCAGTACGGGAGCAGAAGTCAGGCGTCTTTTCAGTTCCTGAAAGCTGTGCTCACACTGTGGAGTCCATTCGAACTTCTTATCTTTCTTGAGGAGTTCGGTTAGAGGTTTAGCAACCTTGGAGAAGTTCTCGACAAAGCGACGACAATAGCTCGCTAAGCCCAGAAAACTCCGAACTTGCTTGACCGATTCAGGTGGAGTCCAATTAAGGACGGCTTGAACTCGCTCAGGGTTAACAGCAATACCTTTACCAGATATTACATGACCCAGATAGGTCACTTCTGACAACCAGAATTCACATTTAGAAAATTTGGCATAAAGGCGATGCTCTCGAAGTTTCTTCAACACTAGCCTTAAATGTTCGGCATGTTCTTCCTCGTTCTTGGAGTAGATGAGTATATCATCGAGATAAACTACGACGAATTTATCCAAATACTCCATGAAGATTGAGTTCATTAACCGAGAAAAGGTGGCTGGAGCGTTGGTTAATCCGAAGGACATGACGGTGTACTCGTATTGGCCATAACGAGTAACAAAGGCCGTTTTAGGAATGTCCCCGTTTCTGATTTTGATTTGATGGTAGCCCAACCTCAAATCCATCTTGGAGAAGACTGAGGATCCAGCGAGCTGATCATACAGGTCGTTGATCCTGGGAAGTGGATATTTGTTCTTGATTGTGACCAAATTGACAGGTCGGTAATCTACAACCATCCGGTCCGTACCATCCTTCTTCTTGACGAATAGGACGGGGCAAGCCCACGGAGATGAACTAGGGCGGATGAAACCCTTTTTCAAGGACTCATCGAGTTGTTTCTTAAGCTCGGCTAGTTCTAGTGGTGCCATCTTATAAGGTCTTCTAGCAATCGGAACGGTTCCTGGAATGAGGTCTATTACGAACTCAACATCCCTGTCAGGTGGAACACCTGGCAATTCCTCTGGAAAGACATCCGGGAAGTCACGGACTACCGGAACGTCCTCAAGGTCTGGCAAAGGGCTGGCGTTAAGAGAAAATAACTGTCGCTTGGCTATTCGGGTCAAGACATTGACTATCTTCCCCGAAGGATGGGTGAGTTGAACAGTCCTAGAGAAGCAATCAATTTTGGCTTGATGAGCTGACATCCAGTCCATACCCAAAATGATATTAATATCTGAAGATTTAAGGGCTATCAAAGATGCGAGGAAAACAAGTCTGTCGACTTGGATTTCATTTCCATAACTTACCCTAGAGGTCTGCCATCTAGAACCAGGAGTAGAAATTTCCATAGTGGATGGCATGTCACAGAATGCGGTGTTATGCAAACGAGCATAGTTCTCGGATATAAATGAATGAGAGGCTCCTGTATCGAAAAGAACAGATGCCGGGTGGCAATTAACAAGAAGCGTACCGAGAACGACGTTGGGATCCTCTTGAGCTTCTTCGGCAGAGATACAGTTGACATGGCCACGTGAGGCGGTGGCCGGCTTGGCGTGGAACACTTTCCCTGTCGGCTTGCCACGGCCAACAGCTTTAGCAGACTGGTTGGGGTTGGTCTGGGGACACTCACGCATATAGTGGCCAGATTCCCCACACTTGAAACAAGTCACGGAACTGGTACGTGGAGGAGCATTATTGGTTGGACCCCCATAGGGCTTGGCTGGTGCAGACTGTTGAACGGGGCGAGGCGCCTGGAAGGATGGCCTCGGTGTGAACCTGGGTGGCAGGGCAGTGTTGGGCACCCACACGCGGCGCTTCTGAGGACCAGCACCGGATGAGGAACCCATGTCACGGCCATGCTTGCGTGTTGCGTCATAGTCAGTCTGACCAGTTTCAGCACTGATGGCTTTGTTGACAAGTTTCTGAAACGATGTGCACTCATGCAGACGGAGGTCACGACGAAGCTCAGGACTAAGGCCCTTACGGAACCTTGCTTGCTTCTTGGCATCAGTAGACACTTCCTCAGTTGCATATCGTGCGAGATTACCAAACTCCCTGCTGTAAGCATCCACAGAAAGTCGGCCTTGGGTGAAACTGCAAAATTCCTCACGTTTACGGTCCATGAGACCCTCCGGAATGTGGTGTTCACGGAAAGCCTCGCTGAATTCGGCCCAAGTAGTGACATGGCCCGCTGGGCGCATAGCTCCATAATTCTCCCACCATAGACTGGCGGGGCCTTCAAGATGATATGCAGCAAAGGTGACCTTGTCAGCCTCCGCTACCAGCGCGGAACGCAGTTTGTGAGCGATACTGCGAAGCCAGTCATCAGCGTCGAGAGGCTCGACGGAGTGGTGGAACGTGGGTGGATGTAATTTGATAAAATCACTGAGTGACACCACGTTAGTCCTCTGATGGTGTGTTGTGTTCTGTTCAATACACTCCAACAAACGGTTGGTCTCCCGCTTGTTTCTCTCAGCTTCCATCATAACCTCGGCTAGGGAAGGAGGATGAGGCAGATTTGCATCCCTGACTTCACTGCCTTCGGCCTGCTCTTGAGGAGCAGGGTTAGTGCGCGTGTTGACCATCCTAGGTAAACAAGACAATGATTTAGTCAGGATGATAAAATTCCGACATGGGATATAAAATGTAAGGAATAACTCGAAATGCAAGATGATCATCCGTATGACATGGTAGATACAGAAACTGCTTCTTTATTCCATCGTCATACACACCATACAGGGTTTAGTACAAGACCAAACAAAGTACTATTACGGTGAAAAGAGGATTACATCTCATCGGAGGCATCCCAAGCTCCTATACATTATTTTTCTACACCTCCGGAAAGAGTACAAACTAGGTCATATCCCACGAGTCACGCGGGACGATAGACGACACAGCTAGTGCGAACTAGTGATACTACCACTAACTCAGACTGATCCGTAGTAGTCCTCGTAGAAGTCACCTCCATAGCCTGGAAGCTCAACATGATCATCCGGAAACAGACGATCTCGCGGAGCTTGTGGACCATAGGGGCTAGGATGAGGTCTTGGACCAACAGACGGTGGCCTGCGGGGACCGCGAGGTGGGGTGATGCCTCCTACATCACGCCAACCCATCACGTCTGGCAGAGCAGATCTCACAGGATAGAGATCGCGCATATCTGAATATCCAGCTTGCACCGCCGGTGCAAACCGAGTCAAAGTAGCCCAGTGGTCAGCACAGGTATTGAAGAGCTCTAACCTCAAGGCCCGATTTTCACGGTCCTTATCCTCGAGCATCTTAGCAGTGGTGCGAGTCCGTGAATCCTCCTGAGTGGGGTCAGCATAGATAGCCTGGAGATACCCTTGTGCTCCCGGAAGTGATCCTGGCATATACCGGAAATCAGAGTCCCGAAATAGACCAGATCTGACTCGCATGATGGTCATCATAGAGTAGGCGGCATCCTGCACAGCCATCTCAATAGTAACCCCGAGTCCATAGGAGCAGTGAAGGGGCTCGGTGGATCCAGGATAAGATGGAAATATCCTGACAGTGCAGAGATACTGGCTTTGATTGAAGTCCCGAAATTGCTCTTCGACCGTGTACTCAGGATACCAGCGGTATCCAGCCTCAGTCATTACCCTGACCAACTTGGCAGTATGGCCGGGTACATCTAGGCATCGAGTCAGGCGAACCACTTGATTGAGGTCGCGAGTGGCCATCTGAAAGCACAATCATAATGCAAAGGCATTAGAATTTCTAGCAAAATTTCGGCAGCATAACAGCTGTAAATGCTCAAGAAGGATTTTGAGACATTTGACAAAGGATTTCATACACACTCAACATCATCATATCAAAGTTCTGAATCCATTCTAACAACATAATGTGGTAGTAGAACTGAACTAGGCTTGTATCCATCAAACTTATAAGGTACTACTGATTAGTAACACGTGATCCTGATAGAGAGAATAGATCCTAATTCCTTAACCCCCGGTGGAAGAATAGACTGACTCAGATCAGAATGTCATAAGATAAAGGAGTAAAAGAGCCTTACGTTCCAACCCACAAACAATTCCCCTACATATAACTAAAGAATTTCTAGACTCAACATCGACCAGTTTGGCTTGGAGAACCTACAGGCAGTCCGGCTCTGATGCCAACGCTGTCAGGACCCCGACTCGATGTCACATCGATCTAGCCGGTAACACCTCATATCACTTTGCGGCCTCACGCACGGTATCCCCACGGGTGTCGCCTTACCTTGTCCGGGACCGTTTGCGCCTTTTGGCTCACGTATATGATAGTGTCGCTAGCATCCATATGATAAGGAGCCCGGGCTGACATGACTAGTCGTAAACCCAAAGTGGCACAGACTTACAGGGACAGGCATCCATGACCCAGCTTCGAACGTGTCGGTCATCAGCAAGTGGGTCCGGGCTGTAGCACGGGGCTAGCAGGACTCCGGTAAACCAGGCTGTAGCAGGCTAACAGGACTCCGGTACTCAAAGCGTGACATTTCCCCGAAGGGACAGACACAGGAACGAAGAAGGACACATGCCGGCCAGCCTAAGTGTTCCAGAGCAGTAGCAAGCTACCATGGCTCAGCGGTAACACTAGGAGACATTTCCCGGTAAGAGAGGCTACTAAAGATAAACAACTAGGTAGTCAGATCCCACACATACCAAGCATTTCAATCATACACACAATATGCTCGATATGTGCAAATACAACGAAGCATCACAACATGACTCTACGACACAAGTACTTTATTTAAGGCTCAGGGAGCCATACATAGCATACACAAAGGTACGGGTCTCACGACCCAACATACAAGTCATACAGTCATACAAACCAGCAGCGGAAGTAACTTGTCTGAGTACAGACAACTAGTAAAATAAAAGAGGCTTGGAAAGCCTAGCTATACTACGTGGTCCTTCACAAGCTCAGGGTCACCACCTGGGCCTTTAGCCTACTCGTTGATGTCAATGTCTACATAGAACCCATCAGAAGGGGTTGCAGCGTCTTCTGTAAAAAAAATGTAAATTATAGCAACATGAGTACAAAGGTACTCAGCAAGACTTACATCAGATCCTACATACATGCATATTATCAAGAAGGGTTGGTGGAGTTATTGCAGCAAGCCAGCTTTGACTCTTGGATAGACTATCCTACGATACTCCAACTTGAAATGGTTTTGCGCACACGAGTCCACCACTCACCACTTCAATACACTACCGAGGATCCGCCTCCGTCTTCCTACGGAAGAGCCATCCTCGGCACTCACACTTATCTTGAGGCTTTTAGCAGTTTCCATTTACTTGTCTATGAACTGTATAGGCAACCAAGTAGTCCTTTACCGCGGACGCGGCTATTCGAATAGATCATGTTAACCCTGCAGGGGTGTACTTCTTCATACACGCTCTCACCACTTACCGCCGTTTACACGACATGTACTCGGCAACCTTCAAGCGGAAGCCCAACGTGGGTGTCGGCCACGACCTACCTAACCACCTAAGCCTCCAGTCCAGGTTTATCGCCTATCCAGGTTCCATCCGCAGGGAGTCCGGCCGAGGTTTCCCATACGGCCCCGAACGATGTGAACAGGGTTCCCGAGATACCTAACGGGTATTCGGTACACCCGGCCATGTACCTACCGCATCACAGCCCACCCCTACGGTCAGCGCTGTCCACGGCCTCCAGTAGGCTACAAACACCAGAAACTACTTGCAACTCCTGGACGGAGAACTAGGGTGAATAAGAAGCCGAGAGGGTCCATTGGTTTCGGGCCCAATGCATGGTAGTAGCTGATTCTTAAATCACACATACAGATCTCAGTGCTTAAGGTCGGCTTCAATGAAACAACCCACCATGTACTCCTACATGGCCTCTCATCGATACCTTTACCAAATCGTGTTCACCACACCACTCTCATTACCGACATAATCATTTCACTCTAGCCCATCACCCAGATGAACCAGACCTGACCCGACTCTAAGCATAGCAGGCATAGCAAGGTAGGAACAACACATACATATGGCTCAATCAACTCCTACACATGCTAGTGGGTTTCATCTAGTTACTGTGGCAATGACAGGTCATGCAGAGGAAATGGGTTCAACTACCGTAGCACACAGAGCAGGAGCGAGAACAAGGGATTGTATCGATATGATCAAATGGTTGGTTGCTTGCCTGATGGTTCGATGCACTGATACGGTTCTTCGTTAGGGTAATCACGGTTGCAGTGGGCGTCGAAGCGGGCTCGGGGACGCGCTGGAGACGGCGAATCGACGGCGATGGTGGTCGGAGCCCGAGGAGGAAGACGATGGCGTGGAGGCGATGCAGAGCTTCCCGAGGGGCTTGGCTTGGTGGGGAGGAAGAGGGGGTCGCGGCGGAGCTCCTGAGCTCAGCGGAGGGGCGAGGGGTGGCCGGTGACGGCTGCTATGGCGAACGGCGGCGATGGTGGTGTTCGGCCGTGAGAGAGAGAGCGAGGGAGAGGAGGGGAAGAACCGAGGGAGAGTGAGAGAGAACGGGGGAGGGCGTGGCGTCGTTCCAGGCCATCCAGACGAGGAGGGGAGGGGCAGGCAGGCAGGCGAGCAGGTGGCGTGGCGCGGTGGCGCGCGCGCGCGCGCCGGCCACACTCCCCTCCCTCTGTCGAGGACGAAGACGACAGAGGAGGGAGGCGGGCTGGGCCGCCTGCTGGCTGGGCCGGCCAGCTGGCTGGGCTGCACAGGGAGGAGCCCAGGTAAGGTTCTCCCTTTTATTTATTTCTATTTTCTAATTTCTGACATTTGTTCTGATTTAAATAAAATATTAAATCATTTTATTTCCTTATGCCAATTTTTGCAGGAGCTAGATATATTATTCCAGAGCTCCCCAACAAATGGCATAATTTTTGGACATATATTAATATATATAACTAATATATTTCCAATGCAAATATTTATGCATTAATTCCAAATGCCCAAAATAAATACTTATGAGCTCTTAAAAATATTGGTTTGATTTTTATCTCTGTCCAATATTTTCAGAGAGCAACATGAGCATTTTCTTGGACCTTTTTGGAGAAATTTTTATTTGGACCATTTTCAGAAATGATTCTGAGGGTTTCACAAATCCCCAATTCAAATTAAATGGAATTTTAAACATGATGCACACACTCTGATGCATGACTAGCTAGGGTGTGACAAGCAGTCTGAGTTCCACCAGATTCATCTCCGCCACCAGTCCTGGTCCAAGTCCAGTATTTGTTATTCTATTTTGGATTTCCAGATCACGCCATACTTCGAGTCGTGACAGAGTCGGACTCCCCAACTTTCATGCCACCCGCAGTAAAAAAATAGTTCTAGTTTCAAAAAAAACTAAGTCTGTAAAATTTTGGCTAGGCAGTTTTTAGATCATTTGTAGACTTTTTCGAAAAAAAAATGTTGCGGAGCAAAAAAAAGAGGAAAAAAAGTGAAAAAAAAAGAGAAAAAAGAGAAAAAAAAATAGTGTGATCCTCCCTTGTTTACGTGCAGCGCCGTGATTTTGTTAGTGTTCTAGGCTCGCGTCTCTAGAACGATCTAGCCTAGGACCAGCACGGTACCGTCGTTGAGCGTTTATTCAATTTTGCATCTCTCAATTGAATTGCTGACCCTTTTTGCTACCATATTATAAGCCTTCCCAGCTCCACATACATCTACGTCGTGCGTTTGACACCACCTAGTAATCGCTATGTCCAACCTTTGAGAGTTTTCACTACAACGGTTGCCGATTACCACCTATTGTTGGGTAGGAACTGGTAAGAATTTGAGATTCGCTTGACGGATTTGTGACACCCCGCCACTTTCTAGTAGTCTGTAGGATCATATTCTCGTGTGTTTCTATTGCTGCTAACCATGGCAGGACCACAAGCCGACGAGATTGACTGGGAGAACATGACAAACAAGGAGTTGCATGGTAAATTTCAGCAAATGATGAGTGGCCAAGTGGGAGATGTGCTAAACAGATTTGAAGAGGCTATGGAGAAGATAGATGCCATGGAGAAGTCGTTCGAGACAAAGCTGGATAACAAGTTTAATGAATTGCTCAAGCATCTTCCCCAACCTCCACCAGCTGCACCTATCGCACCTCTGCAACGACAACAACAACGCCCCTTCTGAATCAGTTTGGACGAGCGAAGCGTGTTCCTCTTGAGGATGGCCAAACTTCTGGTGCTGCTGTACCTACTGTTGAGGCTTCTTTGGCTCCTGCTACTGTTGCTACTGGTGCCGAGAAGGATGACGATTATGCAGGCGATTACGAGGACGAGGTTGATAAAAATCAGAACTACGTGCAACCACCAGCACCAGGTCGTCCACAGGCATATAATCGCAATGGTAGGCCTGCACTATCACCTCAGGTACGAGATTATGATCATATTCCTAAACTAAAATTGAATATTCCACTGTTTGAGAGTAGATACATTCCTGATGTATATCTTACTTGGGAGTCAGAAACTGAACAACGTTTCACATGCTTACAATATCCTAAGGAGAGACGTGTTGCTGCTGCTGTTTGTGAATTCACTAGTTTTGCTTCTGTTTGGTGGTCTGAACATTGTAGATAATATCCTATTCCAACTACTTGGCCTGCTTTGAAAATTGCTATGAGCACTCATTGGGTTCCACCATATTATGAACATGAATTGCTTCAAAAATTGCAGCGTTTAAGACAAGGAAAAAATTCTGTAGAAGAATATTATCAGGAATTACAAACTGGCATGATTAGATGTGGTATTGTTGAGGATAATGAAGATATGCTTGCACGTTTTATGGGTAGGTTAAATAAGGAGATTCAAACCATTCTAGTGTATAAGGAGTATAATAATATCACTCGTTTATTCCATCTTGCTTGTAAAGCTGAACGTGAAGTGCGGGATCGACAGGCATTGGCGCGAACTAATTTTTCTGGAGGTTGATCTTCATCATGGACACCACGTACATCCTCTACTCCCACATGTCCTACTACAGCACCACTGACTTCAGCCGCCAATTCCAACCGAGATACAAGAAAATAGGCACCACCACCACCATCTGCCAGGAGTACACCTTCTGGTCCCGTACAGAGCTCTTCTTCATCCATGGCATCAACAGGGCAAACACATGATATTATTTTTCGTCGTTGCAAGGGTGGAGGTCATTATGCAAGATAATGCTCATCTAAGCGTGTGATGATTGCTACTGAGGGTGGTGGGTATGAGTCCGCTAGTGACTATGATGAGGAGACTTTGGCTCGTATTACAAGATAAGAACACGATAGAGATGGTTCTGATCATGACACGCAATACATGGCTCCTGAAGACGCTGACAGGTATGAATGTTTAGTTGCTCAACGTGTTTTGAGTGTCCAAGTCACACAAGCTGAGCAAAATCAGAGGCATAATTTGTTCCATACAAAGGGAGTTGTGAAGGAACATTCTATGTGCGTCATCATAGATGGAGGGAGCTGCAACAACTTGGCTAGCATAGAGATGGTGGAGAAGTTACATCTCACCACAAGACCACATTCACATCCTTACTACATCCAATGGTTCAACAACAGCGGCAAGATTAAGGTAACACGTATTGTTCGTGTGCATTTTAGTATCTCTACATATGCTGATTATGTTGATTGTGATGTGGTACCTATGCAAGCATGTTCCTTATTACTTGGTAGACCATGGCAATTTGATAGAAATTTTGTACACCATGGTAGAAACAATCAGTATACTCTTGTTCATAATGATAAAAATATAACTTTGCTTCCTATGACTCCTGATTCTATTTTGAAAGATGATATTAATAGAGCTAATAAAGCAAAATAGGAGAAAAATAAGAGTGAAAATCAGATTGTGGCAAAAGAATTTGAGCAACAAATGAAGCCTAATAATAAACCATCTAGTGTTGCTTCTGAAATTAAATTGAAAAGTGCATGTTTACTTGCCACCAAATCTGATATTGATGATATAGATTTCAGCAAATCTATTTGCTATGCTTTTGTGAGCAAAGAGGCATTATTTTCTTTCAAGGATGTACCTTCCTCTTTGCCTCCTGTTGTCACTAACATTTTGCAGGAGTTTGCTAACATCTTTCCACAAGACGTGCCACTGGGATTACCACCCATTCGAGGGATTGAGAATCAGATTGACTTAATTCCCGGTGCTTCGCTGCCAAACCATGTGCCATACCGTACCAATCCAGAGGAGACGAAGGAGATTATGCTTCATGTACAGGAGCTGATCGACAAAGGTTATATACGCGAATCTCTTAGTCCTTGTGTTGTACCTATCATACTAGTGCCAAAACAGGATGGTACATCGTGTATGTGTGTTGATTATAGAGGCATTAATAATATTACTATTTGTTATCGTCATCCTATTCCTAGGCTAGATGATATGCTTGATGAATTGAGTGGCTCTACAATATTCTCCAAAGTTGATTTGCGTAGTG
Organism: Triticum aestivum; assembly: GCF_018294505.1. Lineage (NCBI taxonomy): Eukaryota > Viridiplantae > Streptophyta > Magnoliopsida > Poales > Poaceae > Triticum > Triticum aestivum. The sequence continues at coordinate 224,231,167 of NC_057795.1, forward strand.
GATACCATCAAATTCATATGAAATTGGGAGATGAATGGAAAACAACATTTAAAACTAAGTTTGGATTATATGAGTGGTTAGTCATGCCTTTTGGGTTAACTAATGCACCTAGTACTTTCATGAGATTAATGAACGAAGTTTTACGTGCTTTCATTGGACGATTTGTGGTAGTCTATTTTGATGATATACTGATTTATAGTAGATCTTTGGAGGAACATTTGGAACATTTACGTGTTGTTTTTATTGCTCTACATGATGCACGTTTTTTGGTAACCTTGGGAAGTGCACATTTTGCACCGGCCGAGTATCTTTTTTTGGCTATGTTGTTACTCCACAGGGAATTGAAGTTGATAAAGCCAACATTGAAGCTATTGAGAGTTGGCCGCGGCCCAAAACGGTCACACAAGTGAGGAGTTTTCTTGGCCTCGCTGGATTCTATAGGCATTTTGTAAGAGATTTCAGCGCCATTGCTGCACCTCTCAATGAGCTTACAAAGAAGGATGTGCCTTTTGTTTGGGGTACCGCACAGGAAGAAGCCTTCACGGTATTGATAGATAAGTTGACACACGCTCCTTTACTCCAACTTCCTGATTTTAATAAGACTTTTGAGCTTGAATGTGATGCTAGTGGAATCGGATTAGGAGGTGTGTTATTACAAGATGGCAAACCAGTTGCATACTTTTCTGAAAAATTAAGTGGGACTAGTCTGAACTATGCAAATTATAATAAAGAATTATATGCTCTTGTTCGGACTTTCGAAACATGGCAACATTATTTATGGCCCAAAGAATTTGTTATACATTCTGATCATGAATCTTTGAAACACATTAAAAGTCAAGCAAAACTGAACCGTAGACATGCTAAATGGGTTGAATTCATTGAGACTTTCCCTTATGTCATTAAACACAAGAAGGGTAAAGGAAATGTTATTGTTGATGCATTTTCTCGTCGTTATACTATGCTTTCACAACTTGACTTTAAAATATTTGGTTTGGAGACCATCAAAGATCAATATGTGCATGATGCTGAATTTAAAGATGTATTGCAGAATTGTAAAGAAGGGAGAACATAGAACAAATTGTCATTAAGGATGATTTGTGTTTCGTGCTAACAAGCTATGCATTCCAGCTAGCTCCGTTCGTCTTTTGTTGTTGCAGGAGGCCCATGGAAGAGGATTAATGGGACACTTTGGCTTGAAGAAGACGGAGGATATACTTGCTACACATTTCTTTTGGCCAAAAATGATACAGGATGTTGAGCTTTTTGTTGCTCGCTGCACTACATGTCAAAAAGCTAAGTCATGACTCAATCCTCATGGTTTATATATGCCTTTGCCTGTACCTAGTGTTCCTTGGGAGGATTTATCTATGGACTTTGTTTTAGGTTTACCTCGAACAAAGAAGGGGAGGGATAGCATATTTGTTGTCATGGATAGATTCTCGGAAATGGCACACTTTATACCATGTCATAAAAGCGATGATGTTGTTAATGTTGCTGATTTGTTCTTTCACGAAATTATTCGCTTGCATGGTGTGCCAAATACTATTGTTTCAAATCGTGATACTAAATTTCTTAGTCACTTTTGGAGATGTTTATGGGCTAAGTTGGGGACTAAACTGCTTTTTAGTTCTACTTGTCACCCCCAAACTGATGGACAAACTGAAGTATTCAATAGAACATTGTCTACTATGCTTAGGGCTATTTTGAAGAATAATAAGAAAATGTGGGAAGAATGCTTGCCACATATTGAATTTGCTTATAATCGTTCATTGCATTCTACTAGTAAGATGTGCCCTTTTGAAACTGTGTATGGTTTCCTACCTCGTGCACCTATTGATTTGTTGCCTCTTCCATCTTCGGAGAAGGTTAATTTTGATGCTAAACAACATGCTGAATTGATCTTAAAAATGCATGAGTTAACTAAGGAAAACATTGAGCGTATGAATGCTAAATATAAACTTGCTGGAGATAAGGGTAGAAAACATGTTGTCTTTGCACCTGGAGATCTCATTTGGTTACATTTGTGTAAGTATAGGTTTCCTAATTTGTGCAAATCAAAGCTAATGCCATGTACTGATGGTCCTTTTAAGGTGTTAGAGAAAATAAATTATAATGCAAATAAACTTGATCTGCCTGCAGATTTTGGGGTTAGTCCCACTTTTAACATTGCAGATTTGAAGCCTTATTTGGGAGAGGAAAATGAGCTTCCATCAAGGATGACTTCGTTTCAAGAAGGGGATCATGATGAGGACATCAATACCATTGTTACACCCATAGCCCCTACTGCTACATATACTGGACCAATTCATAGAGCTCGCGCACGCCAATTAAATTATCAGGTACTTCCATTTCTTGGTAATGATTCTAATGTTCATGAGAATATGATGCTGCCTAAATTTGATACATTTGTTTTGCTTACAAATGAAGGGCCTAGCATGGATAAGAGGGAAGAACACTGGAGCAAGACCAAGCATGGAGATGATGGCATGCGCAAGGGGAACAAGAACGGAGTTACAAGTGATGATTTCAGGACTTTGAAGCCACCATAATGAGTGCATGAAGTCTTGGACAAAATATACAAGATGCCAATTCATAAATTTCGTCCAGAGGCTATTCTAGGTGTTGCGTCACCTTATTATTGGGCCAGGCCCGTGTAATTTCGAAATACATAAGTATAGTCTATTTTAGAGTCAGTATGTGTGGGGAAACAAGAGATAGGGTTGGTTTCAGACCCCTTCCCCAAGGGCTACGAAATCCCCCCCCCCCCTCTTCCTCCATATATACAGCCCTTAGGGCGCCGTTTAGACTTCGGGTTTTGTTTAGATTAAAGTTTGTCGTAGCTGCAACTTCGCGTACTTCATTTGTGTTCAACAACCAGACAAAGACATCGCAGAACCCCACGTTCATCAATAAAGCTTTCCTCTTCTATTCCCAATATCCAGATTGCAACCTTAGTTTCTTACTTGTTCTTCGTTTGCTTGCAGGAAATAGACCCTCGTGGTCAGGTTGATCATGCTCCGACGTGGTCAATGACCTCTCGGAGTTGGTTTAGCGATTGCTAAGGCGCGACATCCTCGCATGTTCGTAGTCGGATCGTCGAAGTCTACTCCACCCAAATCGATACCACCATCTCATCGAAAGTACCACACCTTTACCTCTATCACCCCGTGCACACGGGCCACACCATTGTAGCTACGACGTGCGCACACGCATGTAGCATGCCCACAGGAACCCCATGCGCACGGCCCTCCTAGGATTCAGTCGTGGAGTTCTTGGTTTGCCCTCCAACTCGCCCCTCACATCCAGCCACCTATATATTTCGTGCCTAAGACATTTGCCAGGGTTAGCAAATTGTATGAGACTATCTGGAGGGAGCTTTGCTAATCTACCACTCCTATAGGAGACCAAGACCTCCTAAGAGAAGATCCCAAGTGGATATCAAGACCCCCTCCTAGAGAATGATCTATCTAGATCATCAAGACCTCATCTCCTCTTGGATTTGAGAAGAACTTACCTTTGTGCTTGTTTTTCCTTTGATTGATCTTGTAAGCTTCTGGATCTCAACTAAGGTATTCTAGTGGATGTGTAATTGGGTTTTGTTTGAGTGATTTCTCTTGTTGTTCTTCTCCTTTTCCCCCTCCGAGTGTAAAAGGATTATCCATTTGGGTTCCACCCTACAACACAACGACTCGTGTGATCATGCACAAGTCGAGGATGTCTGGATTTCAATATATGTATGATCCTATCTAACTTCCGGAGTAGAATCCAGCGGCGCTCGAGCAATTCACCCATGAATTATCAGATTCGCAATCGAGGGACTCATAAACAGCTTCAGAATGATCTGATTGAACATTTATCAACATATCATAACAATTAGAATGTGTGTCCTAATAAATTTAACTGAAATTCAAATATTCTATTTTACAAAGTTATGTTTGGGTTATTGATGAGGACATCAATACCATTGTTACACCCACAGACCCTACTGCTACATATACTAGACCAATTACTAGAGCTCGCACATGCCAATTAAATTATCAAGTACTTTCGTTTCTTGGTAATGATTCTAATGTACATGAGAATATGATGATGCCTAAATTGGATTCATTTGTTTTGCTCACAAATGAAGGGCCTGGCATGGATAAGAGGGAAGAACACTGGAGCAAGACCAAGCATGGAGATGATGGCATGCGCAAGGGGAAAAAAGAAGGGAGTTACAGGTGATGATTTCAGGACTTTGAAGCCACCATAATGAGTGCATGAAGCCTTGAACAAAATATACAAGATGCCACTTCATAAATTTCGTCTAGATGCTATTCTAGGTGCTGCGTCACCTTATTATTGTGCCAGGCCCATGTAATTTCGAAATACATAAGTATAGGCTACTTTTAGAGTCTGTATGTGTTGGGAAACAAGAGATAGGGTTCGTTTCGGACCCCTCCACCAAGGGCCACGAAACCCCCCCCCCTAATGTAGGGTAGAACCCTAGATGCTTGATCTTTCACGATTGGAGAGAATCCTACCAAGAACATTAATAACACGGGAGGGGAAACGAGGGGAACACGAGGGAAACACACGAAAAAACACTCAACCAACAAGAATATAGTCATGCATGAGCTAGATCCTCTAGACACAAGGTGATACAAGATCCGAATCCAACAAAGGACAATACATAGGGTAACCGGTTCTTCTCCGTGAGGGGGTTTTCAAGAGGGTCTTCTCCAAGAGGAGGTCTTGAATCTAACGAGGATCTTCTCCGAAGAGGTGTCGGTCCCTCGCGGTGGAGTCGATCCGGATGGATGAGCAAGGCTCTATCTCAAAGTATGAGCTATCACAATGCTAATCCTAGAACAGAGGTGGAGGAGTCATATATATAGGCTAAGGGGGCGAAGGGGTACATGGGCATTAGCCCAACATGCACATGCAGGCGGGGTCCGGATGATCCGGGTGGGGAGACGGATGATTTGGGCTCTGTCCGGATGATCCGGGTGATGGCCCGGATGAGTTGAAGACGCAAGTGGTGGCGGTGGTGGACCGGATGTCCGGAGGAGGGTCCGGATGTCCGGCTGGTGTCCGGATGATCCGGGTGCTCGTCCAGATGATCCGGCTTCGGGGTCCAGCTTCGGGTGTCGTTCCGCGAGTTATCTGGATCGTCCGGACTGGGGTCCGGATCATCCGGGCTCTGACCGGATCGTCCAGGACCTTATCCGAATCATACAGCCAACCTGGGACTAGGCTGTTTTCCTCTCCGTCTTCACGCATGTCTTCCGCTTCCAATTCTCTTCGCTTCCTAGATTCTCCATGGCTAACTCCTTGGTACCTGAGTACGCAAAGCGTCTCCGTTTGAGGTAGTAGCCATGTCTCGTGTGATTCGAAAGAGAGTTGTGAGAGGAGTGATGTCACCTCGGTTTCGAGAGCTCTTGCAAGTGCTCTTGTCATTGGTCCAATTGGTGTTGTAGGAGATGTAGATGCGTCCATGGGGTTCATCGTGGGATGCTCCGCATCATTTCCCCCCTGGGAAAGATCCGACCTCGGATCGAAATCTTCATCACCATGGTATGGCGAGAGGTCTTTGACATTGAAGATGTCCTTCACGTTGTACTTGTCGCTCGGTAGGTTGATCTTGTAAGCGTTGTTGTTATAGCGTGCTAGCACCTTGAAGGGTCCATCGGCTCATGCTAGAAGTTTGGACTTGTGTTCTTTGGGGAAGCGGTCCTTGCGAAGGTGTAGCCACACGAGATCTCCAATGTTGAATAGCATGGGTTGCTTGTTGATGTTGAGCTTGGTCGCGAGTCGTTGTACTTGGTGCTCGATGGTGTGCCTTGTATCTTCATGCATCTTCTTGAGGTAGCTTGCTCATGCACTCGCATCCATGTTTATGCGCTCTTGTAGTGGAAGAGGTAGAATGTCCAATGGGGACAACAGGTTGAAACCATATACAACCATGAAGGGGGACTTGCCGGTAGTCGAATGTCTTGCGCGGTTGTAGGCGTACTCGACGATGGGAAGACACTCCTCCCACTCCTTGATGTCCCTCTTGATCAACACGCAAAGTAGAGTAGAGAGTGTACGGTTCGTTACCTCCGTTTGGCCGTCGGTTTGGGGATTGTCTGCTGAAGAGAACAAGAGCTTGATTCCGAGCTTGGCGCATAGAGTCTTCCAAAAGTAACTCAAGAACTTGACATCGCGGTCCGGGACGATCGTCTTGGGCACTCCATGTAGGCGCAAGATTTCCCTACAAAAGATGTTCGCAATATGTGAAGCATCGTCTATCTTGTTGCATGGGATAAACTGAGCCATTTTAGAGAATCGGTCCACAACAACAAACATGGAATCCTTTCCATTTTGAGTCCTAGGCAAACCAAGTACAAAATCCATGTTAATGTCTTCCCAAGATTAATAAGGAATAGGAAGAGGCATGTAAAGACCATGGGATTGAGCTTTTGACTTAGCTTTGCGACATGTAGAGCATCGGTTGGTGAAGCATGAGACGTCGCAGAACATCTTGGGCCAAAAGTAGTTCTTGGAGAGCATGGCGAATGTCTTGTTGCGTCCAAAGTGTCCCATGAGTCCGCCTCCATGAGCCTCTTGCAAAAGGAGAAAACGAAGAGAAGACTCGAGAATGCAAAGTTTGTTACCTCTCATAAGATAATCATCCTTGATGTAATATCGTTCCCAAGATGTATGCGTCAAACACTTAGCATAAGGAATAGCAAAGGTAGGATCATTCGCATACAAGTCTTTGATGTGCTCAAAGCCAATAACATTCAATTCAAGTTTAGTGACAAGCTTGCATATGCGGGAAAGGGCATCCGCCGCTACATTTTCCTTACCCTTGATGTATTTGATGACATAAGGAAATGACTCGATGAATTCACTCTGTTTTGCAAGACGCTTCTTCAACTTAGTTTGTCCTTTTAAGTACTGAAGTGTTTCATGATCGGTATGAATGATAAATTCATGAGGGCGAAGATAATGTTCCCATTCGCGCAAGACTCGCACTAAAGCATATACCTCTTTGTCATAGATGGGGTAATTGAGTTGGACTCCGGAAAGTTTCTCACTAAAATATGCTATGGGGCGCTTCTCTTGCATTAACACACCTCCTATGCCATGACCACTAGCGTCACAATGAATCTCAAAAGGTTTGTCAAAGTTGGGTAATGCAAGCACGAGAGCATGAGTAAGAAAATTCTTAAGCTCATTAAATGCGGTATCTTGGGATGGTCCCCAAACAAAAGGCGCATTTTTCTTACTCAAGGAATGTAAAGGTGTAGCAATGGTGCTAAAATCCTTCACAAAGCGATGATAGAAACCGGCTAAACCAAGAAAACTACGCACTTGTTGCAAGTTGGTTGGTTGGGGCCAAGTTTTAATAGCATTGATCTTAGATTCATCTACGTGAACACCCTTAGAAGTCACAACAAAACCCAAGAAAACAAGCTTATAAACACCAAAAAGGCATTTTTCCAGATTAGCATAAAGGTGCTCTTTCCTAAGGGTTTGCAACACGGTTCTAAGATGGGTGACATGGTCTTTGAGAGATTTGCTAAAGACAAGGATATCATCAAAATAGACCACAACAAATACACCAATATGGGGAAGAAGAACAAAGTGCATGGCTCGCATGAAAGTACCAGGTGCTTCGGATAAGCCCATTGGCATAACAAGCCATTCATATAAGCCAAATTTGGTCTTAAATGCGGTTTTCCATTCATCACCTTCTTGGATGTGTATTTGCCACTCTTAAGTTCAATCTTAGAGAAAATGGCGGCTCTGCTAACTCATCAAGCATATCATCTAAGCGTGGAATAGGATAACGATATCTAACGGTGATAGCATTGATGGGACGGCAATCGGATACCATTCGATAAGTACCATCTTTTGTTGGAACAAGTATGACCAGAACGGCACAAGGGCTCAAGCTTTCACGTACTTGACCGTTGTCGATTAGTTATTGCACTTGCCGTTGGATCTCCTTACTTCCTCGGGGTTGAAGCGGTAGGGAGCTTTGTTAGATAGACGTGCTCCGGGGATGAGGACGATTCAGTGCTCAATGCCTCGTAGTGGAGGTAGACCCGGAGGTAGCTCATCGAGGAAAACATCTTGGAATTCCTACAAAAAAGAAGACAACACTAAAGGTAGATCGTGAGAGGTGTTAGTTTTTGGTACCTCGTCTTTGCAAACAAGGACAAAGTGCATAACACTTGATGGGTTCTCACACACTTCTCTCATGTCACTTTTGGTGGCAAATAGGACTAAGTTTTTCTTGTCGCTCATCGTGGAGGCACTCGATTTTGGCTTGTGGCGCTCACTCTCTTTTGGGTGGATCACTCTCTCACTCTTTTCTCCATGATGGGTGGCTTGCTTGTCGGCAATCACTTGACTTGGAGACATAGGTCGTAGCACATACTCCTTTCCTTTCATCTTGAATCTATAGTGATGGGTATGCCCGTTGTGGATGACACCGCGGTCAAATTGCCATGGTCGACCGAGAAGGAGGTGGCAAACGGACATCGGGACGACATCACACTCCAAAGTGTCTTCATATGCTCCAATTTTGAAGGAGACTTTGACCGTATGCTCAACTTGTATAGTGCCGGAATCACTTAGCCATTGAACCTTGTATGGGTGTGGGTGCTTCATCTTGACCAATTGGGGCTTGGAGCATAGTTCTTCACTTGCCAAGTTGTGACAACTACCTCCATCGATGATGACCTTGACGGACCTTCCATTGATGCCGACCTTTGTGTGGAAGATGTGGCATCTTTGGTCTTCGTCTTGTTGATGTTGAAGAGTCAAGACTTTGGAGATAACGAGAGCGGGGCTCGAATCCTCATCACAGAAGACTTGATCATCTTCATCTTCATTCATGCACTGGTGCATGGCCACTTGCTCAAGGGCTTCTATTTCCTCTTCACTCATGGAGTCATAGGTTCCTTCGTCATTGAGGATCATGGTGCGCTTGTTGGTACACTCAACGGACTTGTGGCCTCGGCCGCCGCAAGTGAAACACTTGAAGGAGCTTGTCTTGACGGTCTCATCGGTTGGAGTAGATGATGAAGCGCGCGGCTTGAAGTTGCTTGTAGTAGGAGGAGGGCGGCTTTAGGTTGTCGAAGTTTTCTTGTAACTCGACTTATCGTTGTTGCTTGTAGATGGCTTGGTTGAGGTAGAAGTTGTTGGAGTCGTTGAAGCTTGGTTGTTGGAGAAGCCATAGGTCTTGGATGAGTACTTGGCGTACTTGAAGTCATCTTGCACTTGACGTTCTGCTTTGGTAGCTTGATGCACGAGCTCAATGAGGTTAGAGTAGGGTTGGAAGTCGGCAGTCTTCTTGATGGGATGATTGAGGCCATTCAAGAAATGGGCCATAGTTTGCTCATCATCTTACGTTACATTGGCTCTTATCATGGCTATCTCCATTCCCTTGTAGTATTCTTCAACACTCTTTGTTCCTTGCTTGAGGAGTTGGAGCTTCTTGAAGAGATCACGGTTGTAGTAGGTGGGCACAAACTGTGCGCGCATGACATCCTTCATTTGAGCCCAAGTGGTGATTGGTGGTTCACCTCTTGCTTCTCGGCGCTCAAGGACTTGTTCCCACCATATGAGCAAATAGTCTTGGAACTCAAGTGATGCCATAGCGATCTTCTTCTCTTCCTCATAGTTGTGCAAAAAAAAGATTTTGTCGACCTTCAAAGCCCATGATAGGTACTCTTCGGGATCATTGCTTCCATTGAACTTGGGCATGGTGAACTTTAGCTTGCCGTAGCGTTGCTCTTCATTGTGATGGGGTCGAGGGTGATGCTGACGCCCTTGACGTGCAGGATTATCAACCTCATGTTGCTCTTGGCATGGAGGATTTCCATAGTCATCTTGCTCTTGTTGAACTTGAGGTTGTAGAGGAGCTTGTCGAGCTTGTGGAGGAGCTTGAGGAACTTGACGATGCACTCTTGGTTGGTAGTTACACTCTTGAATTTCTTCACGAAGTGCTTCCTATTGATTGCGCCTATCACGGTTGTGTTCAACAATGGCTCGACTTGATTCTTGAAGGGCACATTGCGCCTCAAGAGCATGTGCTTGACGTTGTTGTTGTTGAAGACATTGAGCCTCGGCGTCTTGTTCATCTTGATGTTGTCGCGCTTGCTCTTGGTGACGTTGATGTTATCGTTCTTTAGCTTGTGCAAGAGGAGCTTGGTGTTGACGATGACGATGTGCTTGCTCATCGACTTGCTCTTGTGGCTGATTGCCGTGTAGAGGATTACGAGATGCTTGGCGGTCTTGACGCACGGCTCGACGTAGAGTGTTTGATGTCGGTGTGCTTGAGCCGGACAAGGTGTCGTCGGTGTGTCTACTTGAGCGGCTCCATCTTGAGTATTAAGAAGTGGAAGAATGGCGGTTCACCAACAAGGCACGGATCTCGTCCATTCTTGCATCGTTCTCTTGTTTGTGAGCGTCGAGCTTGTTGTCGAAATAGTCTCTTGTTCGTTGCTCGAAGAGTCGCAAGTCGGCGGCGAGGTTGTCGATGTGGTTGCTCATTGCTTGTTGCTCTTGATGCAAAGCTTGTTGTGCACCAAAGAGGTGGCTCTTGGTGACGTATGATTACTTGCCGTCGTCTTGCTCGATGAAGAGTGGGTTGGTAGAAGAACTTGGCCTATCCATTATTCCAAGCAAATATGTGAGTGGGAGAAAGAGAAGAACTTATACCAAATTTACCTTGACCTATGTTGAAGATGGATCAATGATCACTCAAATGTGGACAAGGAAATAGCACAATTGGTACCAATTCTTGTCGGTTCTCACACCTACACAAGTAAAAGCTTATGGTGGAGCTCGGTTAGGATGGTGGAACAAAATTTGATGCAATTGTTAGTTAGACTCAAAGATGTTGAAAAAGATTCGCAAATTCGCAAATGCAACAAGGAGACCAAGCAAGTAGCGGTACACGGAAACACACACGCAAATAGATAAGTGGGGTCGTGCAACCAAGGGATGAGCCAAAATGTGGAGACCACGAAAATGCTCTTGTTGCACAACACTAGAGAGACGCTAGCAGGATTGCACAATAAGTAGATACGGAACTTGTGCACAACCTACTAAGCAAAAATGCAACGACTTCTATCCCAAGTATGCTATATGTATGGTATTTCGGTGGTATGATCCAAGATGATCGGATATGACAATTTTAATGTAGTATGATGCTATGGTTTTTGCTTATAAGCTCTTTGCTTATCTTTCCCTTTTTGCTTAAAAGCTTGTTTGGCTCTTTCACTTGTGAGCTCTTTTCTCATACAAAACTTCACGAACCAAGATAGCAATTGTGTATGTGATGACAACTTTGTGACACAAGAGATGATATCAAGATATGCACCACGATGATATGGTATGTATGCTATTGGGAGTATGATCAATAATGTGCACAAGACACGTTGTCGGCAATACTCGAAGGCTAGTCTCTATGGGTAAGCAACGCAAAAGTAAGGCTATGGTGGTTATCAATTCAATGGCAAGGCGTAGACAAAGATGTCGTAGAGGTTACCTACTACGTCTTGAGCTTGTGTTGGTTTTCCTTGAAGAAGAAAGGGTGATGCAGCAAAGTAGCGTAAGTATTTCCCTCGGTTTTTGAGAACCAAGGTATCAATCCAGTCGGAGGCTCCTCAAAAGTCCCACGCACCTACACAAACAAACAAGAACCTCGCAACCAACGCAATAAAGGGGTTGTCAATCCCTTCACGGCCACTTGCGAAAGTGAGATTTGATAGAGATAATATGATAAGATAAATATATTTTTGGTATTTTTATGATATAGATTGGAAAAGTAAAGATGTAAATAAAAGTAGATGGTAAACTTATATGATAAAAGATAGACCCGGGGGCTATAGGTTTCACTAGTGGCTTCTCTCAAAATAGCATAAGTATTACGGTGGGTGAACAAATTGTTGTCGAGCAATTGATAGAAAAGCGAATAATTATGAGATTATCTAGGCATGATCATGTATATAGGCATCACGTCTGTGACAAGTAGATTGACTCCTGCCTGCATCTACTACTATTACTCCACCCATCAACCGCTATCCAGCATGCATTTAGAGTATTAAGTTCATAAGAACAGAGTAACGCATTAAGAAAGATGACATGCTGTAGAGAGATAAACTCATGCAATATGATATAAACCCCATCTTTTTATCCTTGATGGCAACAATACAATACGTGCCTTGCTGCCCCTGCTGTCACTGGGAAAGGACACAACAAGATTGAACCCAAAGCTAAGCACTTCTCCTATTGCAACAAAGATCAATCTAGTAGGCCAAACCAAACTGATAATTCGAAGAGACTTGCAAAGATAACTTAATCACACATAAAAGAATTTAGAGGGGATTCAAATATTTCTCATAGATAAACTTGATCACAAACACACAATTCATTGGATCTCGACAAACACACCGCAAAGAGTTACATTGAATAGATCTCCAAGAAGATAGAGGAGAACTTTTTATTGAGATTCAAAGAGAGAGAAGAAGCCATCTAGCTAATAACTATGGACCCGAAGGTCTGTGGTAAACTACTCACTACTCATCGGAGAGGCCTTGGAGATGATGTAGAGGCCCTCCATGGTCGATTCCCCCTCCGCCGGAGCGCCGGCGAAGGCTCCAAGATGGGATCTCGCGGATACAGAAGGTTGCGGCGGTGGAATTAGGTTTTCGTGGTCTGTTCTAATGTTCTCGGGGTACGTAGGTATATATAGGAGGAAGAAGTAGGTCGGTGGACTCCCGAGGGGCCAACAAGGGTGGGGGGCGCCCACCTATCGGGGGTGCGCCGGGCACCCTCTTGGCCGCCTCGGGCGTTGCTTGACGTCCACTCTAAGTCTCCAGGTTTGCATTTGTTCCAAAAAGATCGCTCCCGAAGGTTTCATCGCGTTTGGACTCCATTTGATATTCCTTTTCTTCGAAACACTGAAATAGGCAAAAAAAACAGCAATTTGGGCTGGGCCTCCGGTTAGTAGGTTAGTCCCAAAAATGATATAGAAGTGTAAAGTAAAGCCCATAAACATCCAAAACGGGTAATATAATAGCATGGAACAATCAAAAATTGTAGATACGTTGGAGACGTATCATTACCGTCCTTAGCGATGATGAGTAGTTGACAAAGATGAGCGGTGGTGATGTTGATGTCGCGTCGTTCCTATATAGCCGAAACACAATAGGACACGGAAACCACAACTCAAATTCTCGGACCCAAAGTGGAATGGTGGTACGGTGAGGTATATCGTGGGGTTGGCGGCGTTTAGCTGGTGGTGGTCGAAGTGGGTATGTGGAGGCATAAGTGGCGGTGGACAAAAACTACAGAAAATGCAGCTTCGGCAGAGGAAGCCGGATGATCCGGGCCAGGAGCCGGATGATCCGGGCGGTTCCAGATGATCTGGGTCAAGGTCCGGATGATCCGGGCAGGTCAACTGTGCACGGGAATGGCTCGGGAGGAACTCAAAAAAGGGGAGAAAATCAAGGGTTTCGTGGATTTCGGATGGATTTCGAGGATGAGATGGTGGGGAAATGCAAGTTCCACTAGTTACACAACAAATACATGGATCAAAATCAACAAAGCATCATCAAAACCAACAAATAACAAAAAAAATTGGGGGCTATTTTTGGTGGGGATTTTCGGATTTAGGACGAAATCAACAAAATCAAGCTAGAAAACAAAGGGTAGGGGCTCCAAAAACATGATCACCGTGGCTCATGATACCAAGATGATGTAGGGTAGAACCCTAGATGCCCGATCTTTCATGATTGGAGAGAATCCTACCAAGAACACAAAGAACACAGGAGGGGGAACGAGGGGAACACGGGAAACACACGAAAAAACACTCAACCAACACGAGGGAAACGAGGTGATACAAGATCCGAATCCAACAAAGGACGATACATAGGGTAACCGGTTCTTGTCCGTGAAGAGGTCTTGAAGAGGGTCTTCTTCGAGAGGAGGTCTTTAATCCAACGAGGATCTTCTCCGAAGAGGTGTCGGTCCCTCGCGGTGGAGTAGATCCGGATGGATGAGCAAGGCTCTATCTCAAAGTATGAGCTATCACAATGCTAATCCTAGAAGAGAGGTGGAGGAGTCATATATATAGGCTAAGGGGGCGAAGGGGTACATGGGCCTCAGCCCAACACGTGCATGCAGGTAGAGTCTGGATGATCCGGGTGGGGAGCCGGATGATCTGGGCTCTGTCCGGATGATCCGGGTGATGGCCCGAATGAGTTGAAAACGCAGGCGGTGGCGGCGGTGGCCTGGATGTCCATAGGAGGGTCCAGATGTCCGATTGGTGTCCGGATGATCCGTGTGCTCATCCGGATGATCCAGCTTCGAGGTCCGTCTTCGGGTGTCATTGGGTGAGTTATCCGGATCGTCCGAGCTCTGTCCGGATCGTCCGGGACCTCGTCCGGATCGTACAGCCAACCTGGGACTAGGCTGTTTTCCTCTCCGTCTTCACGCATGTCTTCCGCTTCCGATTCTCCTTGCTTCCTACCTTCTCCATGGCTAACTCCTTGGTACCTGAGTACGCAAAGCATCTCCATTTGAGGTAGTAGCCATGTCTCGTGTGATTCGAAAGGGAGTTGTGAGAGGAGTGATGTCACCTCGGTTTTGAGAGCTCTTGCACGTGCTCTTGTCATTGGTCCAAGTGGTGTTGTAGGAGATGTAGATGCGTCCATGGGGTTGATCGTGGGATGCTCCGCATCACCCCCCACACCCCCCCCCCTCTTCCTCCATATATATAGCCCTTAGGGCACAGTTTAGACTTTGGGTTTTGTTTAGATTAAAAGTTCGCCATAGCTGCAACTTCACGTACTTTGTTTGTGCTCAACGACCAGACCAAGACGTCACAGAACCCCATCTTGATCAATAAAGTTTTCATCTTATATTCGCAATATCCTGATTGCAATCAGTTTCTTGCTTGTTCTTCATTTGCTCGCAGGAAATAGACCCTCGTGGTCAGGTTGATCATGCTCCGGCGTGGTCAATAACCTCTAGAAGTTGGTTTAGTGATTGCTAAGGCGCGACGTCCTCGCACGTACATAGTCGGATCGTCAAATCTACTCCTCTGAAACGATAATCACCATCTCATCGAAAGATTTCCAGGTTGCTCAGTGAGATTTTACAGTTTGTGGTAGTTTTGATCGAGTCTGTTATCATACCTACAGTCCACGAAAAAGCCACAAAAAAATTAGGGTTAGTTCATCATATCCGAACCAATCTAAGCCTTTGCATAATATTTTTAGGGTTTTGCATTGTTGAATTTGTGGTTGCATCGTCGTGTCTAGCCGCTGGTCTTAGCATCTAGTCCTTTAGAGTTTCGAGTTCTGTCACAGTTTGTCACGCCGCCGCCGCACCATCTTCATCGCTGCTGCCATATACCACCACCGCTGCCATCTACCACCACCGCTGCCATATCCTACCATCGTTGCCATATACCACAACCGTTGCCATATCCTACCACCATGCCATATACCACCATATATCCACCACCAATCTGAGTTATTTTCATATTAGGTTTATTTTCGAGATCCATCTATTTTCCGATTCGTGTTTCCTTGCTTGGGTAGGTTTCTAAAAAAACGAGTCTGCAGACCCCCGGGAAGTTTTTAGGCCAAAATTCCGGCGACCGAAAATATTTTTCCCTATCCTATTTTTAGGTTCCAAGAAGCATTTTGAGACACTCGCCATCATAGTGATTTTTTATCGCATTTTTTCGTCATCGCTGCCCTGATTTCCAAAAAAAATAGTCAAAAAATTCGTGCCTATCATGTTACCTTGACTTGGGAAGAGTTTTGAGACACTCGCCGTTATAGTGAATTTTCACAAAAAGAAAAGGAGGAGCGAAAAAAAATTCAGAGTGTGCTTTTCCCTTGTTTACGTGCTGCACCGTGATTTTATTAGTGTTCTAGGCTCGCGTCTCTAGCACGGTCTAGCCTAGGACCAGCACAGTACCGTCGTTGAGCGTTTATTCAACTTTGCATCTCTGAATTGATTATTGCTGACCATTTTTTCTACCATATTATAAGCCTTCCTAGCTCCACATACATCTGTGTAGTGCGTTTGGCTCTCCCTGGTAATCGCTTTATCCAAGCTTTGAGAGTTTTGACTACAACGGTTGCCGATCACCACCTGCTGCTGGGTAAGAACTGGTAAGAATTTGAGATTCGCTTGACGGATTTGTGACACCCCACCACCACCATTTTCCAGTAGTCTATAGGATCATATTCTTGTCTGTTTCTATTGCTGCTAACTATGGCAGGACCACAAGCCGACGAGATTTACTAGGAGAACATGACAAACAAGGAGCTTCATGATAAGTTTCATCAAATGTTGGGTCAACAGGTGGAAGACGTGATGGCCAGCTTTGGAAAGGCAATGGAGAAGATGGATGACATTGAGAAGACAATTGACACCAAGTTGGACGCCAAGTTCGATGAATTACTCAAATGTCTCCCACAACTAGCTCCACGCCGCGATACAGTAGGGTGAGCACGGCGTATTCCTCTTGATCCAGGACAAAATTCTGGTGCGCTGCTACTGTTGTTGATGCTTCTATAGATCTTGCTGCTACTACAGAGGTGGAGGACTATTACGAGGATGAGGTTGATCAAAATCAGAACTACGTGCAGCCACTAGCACCAGCACCAGCAGGTCGACCTCAGGTATATATTCACAATGGTAGGCCTGCACCACCACCTCAGGTACGAGATCATGACCATATTCCTAAACTGAAATTGAATATTCCACCGTTTGAGGGTAGGTACATTCCTGATGTATATCTTACTTGGGAGTTAGAAACTGAACAAGGTTTTACATGTTTACAATATCCCGAGGAGAGACAGGTTGTTCCTGTTGTTTGTGCTTTCACTAGTTTTGCATGTGTATGGTGGTCTGAACATTGTAGATTATATCCTATTCCGGCCACTTGGGCTGCTTTGAAAACTTCTATGCGTACTCGTTGGGTTCCACCATATTATCAGCGTGAATTACTTCAAAAACTGCAGCGTTTGAGGAAAGTGAAAAATTTGTAGAAGAGTATTAATAGGAATTACAAACTGGCATGATTAGATGTGGTATTGTTGAGGAGAATGAAGCTATGTTTGCACGTTTTATGGTTGGATTAAATAGAGAGATTCAGACCATTCTAGAGTATAAGGAGTATACTAATATTACTCGTTTATTCCATCTTGCTTGTAAAGCTGAACGTGAAGTGCAGGATCGACAAGCATTGGCGCGAACTAACTTTTCTGTAGGTCGACCTTCATCATGGACATCGCATGCATCTTCTACTTCCACTGCACCAGCACCTCCATCAGGTGCCACCTCTAGCCATGATACAAGAATGCAGGCACAACCACCACTATCTGCCAAGAGCGCACCTGTCGGGCCTGCACAGAGCTCTTCTTCTTCCATGGCATCAACAGGGCACACAAGTGATATTATTTGTCGTTGTTGTAAGGGAAGAGGTCATTATGCGAGAGAATGCAAATCTCAGCGTGTGATGATTGCTACTGAGAATGGTGGGTATGAGTCCGCTAGTGACTAGGATGAAGAGACTTTGGCTCTTATTACATGTGAAGAATATGGTGAAGATGATTCTGAACATGAGACGCAATGCATGGCTCCTGAAGATGCTGACAGATATGAATGTTTAGTTGTTCAACGTGTTTTGAGTGTGCAGGTCACACAAACTGAGCAAAATCAGAGGCATAATTTGTTCCATACAAAGGGAGTTGTGAAGGAACGTTCTGTTCGCGTCATCATTGATGGAGGGAGCTGTAACAACTTGGCTAGCATGGAGATGATGGAGAACTTATCT
The DNA here is from genome assembly GCF_018294505.1 of Triticum aestivum. Lineage (NCBI taxonomy): Eukaryota > Viridiplantae > Streptophyta > Magnoliopsida > Poales > Poaceae > Triticum > Triticum aestivum. Next base: position 224,249,012 of record NC_057795.1, read on the forward strand.
CTCACCACAAGACCACATCCACATCCTTATTATATCCAATGTTTCAATAACAGTGGCAAGGTTAAGGTAACGCGTGTTGTCCGTGTGCATTTTAGTATCTCTACATATGTTGATTATGTTGATTGTGATGTGGTACCCATGCAAGCATGTTCCTTATTACTTGGTAGACCATGGAAATTTGATACAAATTCTGTACACCATGGTAGAAACAATCAGTATACTCTTGTTCATACGGATAAACATATTACTTTGCTCCTATGTCTCCTAATTCCATTTTGAAAGATGATATTAATAGAGCTAATAAAGCAAAATAGGAGAAAAATAAGAGTGAAAGTCAGATTGTGACAAAAGATTTTGAGCAACAAATGAAGCCTAATAATAAACCATCTGGTGTTGCTTCTGAAATTAAATTGAAAAGTGCATGTTTATTTGCCACAAAATCTGATATTGATGAGCTAGATTTCAGCAAATTTGTTTGCTCTGCTTTTGTGTGCAAAGAGGCATTATTTTCATTCGAGGACGTGCCTTCCTCTTTGCCTCCTGCTGTCACTAACATTTTGCAGGAGTTCGCTAACGTATTTCCACAAGACGTGCCACCGGGATTACCACCTATTCGAGGGATTGAGCATCAGATTGACTTAATTCCCGGTGCTTCATTGCCGAACCGTGCGCCATACGGTACCAATCCAGAGGAGATGGAGGAGATTATGCTTCAAGTACAGGAGCTGATCGACAAAGGTAATATACGCGAATCCCTTAGTCCTTGTGTTGTTCCTATTATTCTAGTGCCAAAAAAGGATGGTACATCATGTATGTGTGTTGATTGTGGAGGCATTAATAATATTACTATTCGTTATCGTCATCCTATTCCTAGGCTAGATGATATGCTTGATGAATTGAGTGGCTCTACAATATTCTCCAAAGTTGATTTGCGTAGTGGATACCATCAAATTCGTATGAAATTGGGGGGTGAATGGAAAACAGCATTTAAAACTAAGTTTGGATTATATGAGTGGTTAGTCATGCATTTTGGGTTAATTAATGCACCTAGTACTTTCATGAGATTAGTGAATGAAGTTTTACGTGCTTTCATTGGACGATTTGTGGTAGTCTATTTTGATGATATATTGATTTATAGCAGATCTTTGGAGAAACATTTGGAATATTTACGTGTTGTTTTTATTGATTTACGTGATGCACATTTGTTTAGTAACCTTGGGAAGTGCACCGTTTGCACCGACCGAGTATCTTTTCTTGGCTATGTTGTTACTCCACAGGGAATTGAAGTTGATAGAGCCAAGATTGAAGCTATTGAGAGTTGGCCGCAGCCCAAAACGGTCACACAAGTGAGGAGTTTTCTTGGCCTCGCTGGATTCTATAGCCGTTTTGTGAGAGATTTAAGCATCATTGCTGCACCTCTCAATGAGCTTACAAAGCAAGATGTGCCTTTTGTTTGGGGTACCGCACAGGAAGAATCCTTCACGGTATTGAAAGATAAGTTGACACATGCTCCTTTACTCCAACTTCCTAATTAATAAGACTTTTGAACTTGAATGTGATGCTAGTTGAATTGGATTAGGAGGTGTGTTATTACAAGATGGCAAACCTGCTGCATACTTTTCTGAAAAATTGAGTGGGCCTAGTCTGAATTATTCTACTTATGATAAAGAATTATATGCTCTTGTTCGGACTTTAGAAACATGGCAACATTATTTATGGCCCAAAGAATTTGTTATACATTCTGATCATGAATCTTTGAAACATATTAGAAGTCAAGCTAAACTGAATCGTAGACATGCTAAATGGGTTGAATTCATTAAGACTTTCCCTTATGTCATTAAACACAAGAAGGGTAAAGAAAATGTTATTGCTGATGCATTGTCTCGTTGCTATACTATGATTTCACAACTTGACTTTTGGTTTGGAGACCATCAAAGATCAATATGTGCATGATGATGATTTTAAAGATGTACAGAATTGTAAAGAAGGAAGAATGTGGAACAAGTTCGTCGTTAATGATGGATTTGTGTTCCGTGCTAACAAGCTATGCATTCCAGCTAGCTCTGTTCGTCTTTTGTTGTTGCAGGAGGCCCATGGAGGAGGATTAATGGGACACTTTGGCGTGAAGAAGACGGAGGATGTACTTGCTACACATTTCTTTTGGCCAAAGATGAGACGGGAAGTTGAGCATTTTATTGCTCGCTGCACTACATGTCAAAAAACTAAGTCACGACTCAATCCTCATGGTTTATATATGCCTTTGCTTGTACCTAGTATTCCTTGGGAGGATATATCTATGGACTTTGTTTTAGGTTTACCTCGAACAAAGAATGGGAGGGATAGCATATTTGTTGTCGTGGATAGATTCTCGAAACTGGCACACTTTATACCATGTCATAAAAGCCATGATGCTATTAATTTTGCTGATTTGTTCTTTTGTGAAATTATTCGCTTGCATGGTGTGCCAAATACTACTGTTTCAAATCGTGATACTAAATTTCTTAGCCACTTTTGGAGATATTTATGGGCTAAGTTGGGGACTAAGCTGCTTTTTAGTACTACTTGTCACCCCCAAACTGATGGAAAAACTGAAGTAGTCAATAGAACATTGTCTACTATGCTTAGGGCTGTTTTGAAGAATAATAAGAAAATGTGGGAGGAATGTGTGCCTCATATTGAATTTGCTTATAATCGTTCATTGCATTCTACTACTAAGATGTGCCCTTTTTAACTTGTGTATGGTTTCCTACCTCGTGCACCTATTGATTTGTTGCCTCTTCCATCTTCGAAGAAGGTTAATTTTGATGCTAAACAATGTGCTGAATTGATCTTAAAAATGCATGAGTTAACATTGTTACACCCACAGCCCCTACTGCTACATATACTGGACCAATTACTAAAGCTCGCGCACGCCAATTAAATTATCAGGTACTTTCGTTTCTTGGTAATGATTTTAATGTTCATGAGAATATGATGCTGCCTAAATTGGATACATTTATTTTGCTCACAAATGAAGGGCCTGGCATAAGAGGGTAGAACACTAGAGCAAGATCAAGCATGGAGATGATGGCATGCGCAAGAGAAACAAGAACGGAGTTACAAGTGATGATTTCGAAACTTTGAGGCCACCATAATGAGTGCATGAAGCCATGGATGAAATATACAAGATGCCACTTCATAAATTTCGTCTAGAGGCTATTCTAGGTGCCGCGTCACCTTATTATTGGGTCAGGTCCATGTAATTTCTAAATACATAAGTATAGGCTATTTTTAGAGTACGTATGTGTGGGGAAACAAGAGATAGGGTTGGTTTCGGACCCCTCCACCAACG